>NW_024570525.1:0-5211 GCF_018345385.1 Vulpes lagopus | reverse complement strand
CGGCCACAAGACTAGTGCATCCAAGCTCAACCCAGCGATTTCCTAGTATTTCCTGTGTGTGCGAGGTGCGACATGCGAAAGTGCAAACGAGAGAAGCTAGGCTGAATGCCTTGTCCAAAAGCAACTTACTTCGGAGTGTTGAGATCACCCTCAGCCCCTCACTGTGCTCGCTGCCTGCAGAAAGAGTTTCCAACATCTGCACCACAGCGTTTGTCAGAGGCTTGTGAGGACCACGTGGATTAAAGCTGACCTGGAGGGTGTTCCTGCTGCAGATGGAGTGGTATTCTGGGTACCTCCTGGCTTACAACACTGGTACGTTCTCTGTGCCCGAGGAACCCAGTCTAGTGGAAAGCTGGCTTGTAGGTGTGCCTTACTTGTGCGAGCTGAGTTCCAGGGCAGCGACCCTCCCGAATTTGACTGCCCTGTTGGACCTCGGTCACCGCATCTTAAGTAGGTGCTGGTAAAGTTCTGTTGAAGAGCATGTGGACGTGGACAGGATTGTCCTCAGGTGTATCTTGATCTCAATGCAGACATGCAAACGTCGTTGTTAAATGAGTGTGTAGCTCCGTCCTAGCTCCCATCAAAGTGTCTAGCGATATCTGCCTGCAAGCTTAAACACTTCCGAGTTTTGGGCTTTGTGGATGTCCACGCCCTCCATCCTGCCTGCAGGTTACACCGCCCTCCTAAAAGGACTAGGCCCGATGCGGGCCGGAAGTGTTGTGAGAGTTAAGTGAAATTCCCGGCCCACAAGACTAGTTGCATCCAAGCTCAACCCAGCGATTTCTAGAATTTCCTCTGTGGAGCCAGATCCTACATCCTAGTGCCATACGAGATAGAAGCTAGCTGAACGCCTTGTCCAAAAGATCTTACTTCCGATTTTTGAGCTCACCTCAGGCCCTCACAGTGCACACTGCCGCGAAAGGAGTTTCCAACATCTGCACCTCGACGTTTGTCAGACGCTCTGTGAGACGCAAGGGGAATCAGCAGACAGGTGGGTCTGCAGCTGCAGTGGTGTAGGTATTCTGGGTACCTCCTGGCTTAGGAACACTGTTACGTTCTCAGTGCCCACGAGTAACGCAGTTTAGTTGAAAGCCTGGCTTGTAGGAGTGCTTCTTTGTGCGAGCTGCGTTCAGGGCAGGCCCCTCCCCATTCTGACTGCCCTTAGATGTGGGTTTCCAGCATCCTATGTTAGGTGCGAAGAGGTTGTGTGAAGGCATGTGGAAGTGACAGGATTCTCCTCAGGGTATTTGATTTTCAATGCAGAATTGCAACATCCTTGTTCAATGAGAGTGACTCGGTCTAGCTCCCATAAAAGGTCTGCAGCCCTTCCCCCCTAAGGGCATAACATTTCAGTTTTGGGCTTAGGACTGTCCCTCCCAATCCTGCTGCACGTACACGGCCTAACAGGCCTAGCCACATGCATGGCCTGAATGTTGGGAGGTTTTTTTGGGAAAAAGCCCCGGCCAAAATGTGCATCCAAGCTAAACCCCAAGCGTTTTCCTTTGTTTTCCCGGGTTTTTGGGGAGCCAGGTGTACATCTAAGTCCAACGAGAGAAGCTACCCGAACGCCTTGCAAAAGCAATTACTTCGAGTTTTGAGCTCCCCCTCAGCCCTCCAGTTGCACATGCCTGCAAAAAGAGTTTCCCAATCTGCCCACACCGTTTTTTTTAGTGCTTGTGAGACGAAGTGAATAAGCAGACGGGAAAGGGTGTCTCCACTGCAGTGAGTGGTATTCTGGGTCCTTTGGCTTAAACCCACTTTTTTCTTTTCCAGTGCCCAAGAAGCAGTAGTTGAAACTGTTTGTAGGCGTGCTTCCGTTGGGCTGAGTTCAGGGCAGGCCTCCGCATTCTGAGCCCTTTGGACAAAAAGGTCCCCAGAAATCCTTATGTTGGTTTCCGGAAGTGGTTGTGTAAAGAGCATGTAAAGTGACAGCCCCCTTTAGGTTATCTGATCTCAATGCGAATTGAAAACGTCCTTGTTAAAATGAGAGTGGCTCGGTCCAGCTCCATCAAAGTGTCTAGCAAGACATCTGCCTGCCCAAAACAAAACAAACTTCCCAGGTTGGGCTTTGAAAAAGTCCCTCCCCCATCCTTGCCTGCTCGTACACCGCGCTCCTAACAGGCCTAGCCAATGCCTGCCTGAAGTGTTCTGAAGGGGAAGTGGAAAGTCCGGCCACAAGACTTTGTGCAACAAGCTGGGAAAAAAGCGATTTCCTAGTATTTCCTGTGTGGCCAGGTGTGCTAATCTAAGTGCCATACGAGAGAATAGCTGAACGGTTGTCCAAAAGCAATTATTCGGAGAGTTGGCTCACCCTCAGTCAATCATAGTTGCACACTGCTGCAAAAGAGTTCCCACATCTGCTCCACAGCTGTTTGTAAGAGGTTGTGAGACGAAAGGGTGGAATAAGAAAGATTTGGAGGGTGTCTCCAGTGCAGTGGAGTGGTATTCTGGGAAACCCCCTGGCTAGAACACTGTTACGTTTCAGTGCCCAGGACGCAGTAGTAAAAGGCTGGTTGTAGGGTGCTTCCTTGTGTGGGCTGATTTTCAGGCAGACCTCCGCATTTGATGCCCGTAGGTAGGCCCCACCCATCCTTATGTTAGGTGCGGAAGGGAGGTTGGGGTGAAGGCATTGGAAGTGCGGATTCTCTCAGGTTTATCTATTCAAATCCCAGACATTGAAAGTCCTTGTTAAATGGATTTAGCTCGGTCCTAGTCCCTTTCAAGGTCTAGAAGAATCTGCCTTCACGTTACACACTTCCGAGAGTTGGGCTTATGGATGTCCCTCCCACATCTTCCCTTTCCCCGTACACCCCCCTCCAAAAGGGCCCCGAGCCCCAATGCGTGCCTGAAGGTTGTGAGAGGTGTGGAAAGTCCCGGCCACAAGCTTTTGGGCTTCAAGCTCAACCTAGGATTTCCTAGTATTTCCTGTGTGAGCAGGTGCTACATCCTAAGTGCCTATAGGAAAAAGCACCGGGAAACCCTTGTCCGAAGCAATTACTTCAGAGAGTTGGGGCTAACCCTCAGGGCCCTACAGTTGCACATGCCCCCAAAAAGGGTTTTTCCCAACATCTGCCCCACGCCGTTTGTCAGCGTTTTGTGAGACGCAAGTGGAATCAGCAGACCAGGATGGCCGTCTGCCAGCTGAAGGGTGGGTATTCTGGGTACCTCCTGGCTTAGAACACTGTTACTTTTCTCAGTGACCACGGGGAAACGCAGCTAGTTGAAAGGGCTGCTTGTAGGAGTCTTCCTGTGCAAAGCTGCGTTCAGGCGGGAAACCCCGCATTCTGCTGCCCTTAGATGTAGGTTCAGCATCTTATGTTAGGTCCCGGAAAAAAGGATGTGTGAAGAGCATGTGGAAGTGACAGGATTCTCCTCAGGTGTATGTGATCTCAAGCGAGATTGAAAAACATCCTTGTTCAATGAGGTGCAGCTAGGTTTCCTAGCTCCATCAAAGTGTCTGCAGACATCTGCCGCAAAGCTACACATTTCGGGGTGTTGGGCTTATGGACTGTCTCCCACATCTGCCTGCACGGTCCCCGGGCTCCAAACAGGGCTACCCCCGATGATGCTGAAGGTTGTGAGAGGTATTTGGAAAGTCCCGGCCAGAAGATTTGTGATCCAAGCCTCAACCCAGCGATTTCCTAGTATTTCTGTGTGAGCAAGGTGCTATATCCTAAGTGCCATCGAGAGAATCTAGCTGAAGGCTTGTCCAAAGAACTTCCCTTCGGAGAGTTGAGCTAAACCTCGTCCTACAGTTGCCATGCTGCAAAAAGAGTTTCCCACATCTGCTCTAACACCCGTTTGTAAGAGGCTTGTGTGACTAAGTGGAATAAGCAGCCTGGTCGGAGGGGGGTTCTCCAAAGCTGCAGTGGGTGGTATTTTGGGTTACTGCTGGCTTAGAACACTGTTGTTTCTCAGTGCCCAAGCGCAGTAGCTGAAAGCTGGCTTGTAGGCGTGTTTCCCTTTGTGTGGGCTGAGTTCAGGCAGGACCCTCCCGCTTTCTGACAGCCCTTGTAGAATTTTAGGGTCCCAGCTTTTTATGTTAGGTGCGGAAGGGGTTGTGTGAAGGCAGTGGAAGTGACAGGATTCTCTCGGTATATCTGATCTCATGCGGGGACATTGCAACGCCCTTGGTTTCAATGAGAGAGTAGCTCGGTCTAGCTCCAATCAAAGTGTCTAGCAGACATCTGCTTCAACGCATACAAAATTCCGAGAGTTGGGCTTATGGATGTCCCCTCCAACTGCATCCCTTTACAACGCGTCCTAACCGGCCTTGCCCAAATGCGTGCCTAAAGTGTTGTGGAAAAGGGGAAAGTGGAAAGTCCGGCCACAAGGACTATGCTTCCAAGTCAACCAGTGATTTCCTAGTTTTTCCCTGTGAGAGCCAGGTGCACATCCTAATTGCCATGCGAGAGAAGTAGCTGAACGCGGGTCCGAAAACAAATTTAAATCTTCGGAGAGTTGGCTCCCCCACCGGGCCCCTCACAGTTGCACATGCCGCAGAAAGAGTTTCCAACATCTGCACACAGCCGTTTGTCAGAGGCTTTTGAGACGCAAGTGGAATCAGCAGACCAGGATGGCGTCCCCCAGCTGCAGTGGGTGGTATTCGGGGGGTTCCTCTGGTTTAAAGAATACTGTTACGTTCTAAAGTGCCGAGGAACGCAGCTATTTGAAGTTTGGCTTGTGGGCGTGTTTCCCTTTCTGCGAGCGGTTCAGGGCAAGACCCTCCGCATTCTGAATGCCCGTAGACGAAAGGTCCAGCATCCTTATGTTAGGTCCCGGGAAAAGAGGTGTGTGAAGAGAATGTGGAAGTGACGGGATTCTCCTAGGGTTCTGATCTCAATGCAGACATGCAAACGTCCTTGTTAATGAGAGTGCAGCTGGGTTTCCTAGCTCCATCAGGTTTTCTAGAGAATCTGCATGCAGCATACACATTTCGAGTGTTGGGCTTATGGACTGTCCCTCCACATCCTGCCGGCACGTACACCGGTCCTTAAAGGCCTAGCCCGATGCATCCCTGAAGTGTTGTTGAGAGGTATTTGGAAAGCCCGGGCCAGAAGACTATTTGCATCCAAGCCCCAACCAGGTTTTCCCTAGTTTTTCCCTGTGTGAGCCGGGTTTGCGACACCCTAAGTCCCATACGAGAGAAGCTAGGCTGAATGCCTTGTCCGAAAGCACCTTACCCCGGAAATTTACCCCTACCTCATTTTC
>NW_024570524.1:0-9179 GCF_018345385.1 Vulpes lagopus | reverse complement strand
ATGCACAGTGCTCAGCTGGTGGGGGGGGAGATTGCTTAGGATTCACTTTTTTGTTTTTTTGTTTCTGTTTTTTTCTTTTATTTTTTTTTTTTTTTTTTTTTTTTTTTTTTTTGTTTTTTTTTTTTTTTTTTTTTTTTTTTTTTTTTTTTTTTTTTTTTTTTTTTTTTTTTTTTTTTTTTTTTTTTTTTTTTTTTTTTTTTTTTTTTTTTTTTTTTTTTTTTTTTTTATTTTTTTTTTTTTTTTATTTTTTTTTATTTTTTTTTTTATTTTTTTTTCTTTTTTTTTTTTTTTTTTCCCTTTGCCCCCTCCAGCACTTTCATGTTCTTGATCTCTCCCTCTTTCAAAATAAATAAATCCTAAAAAATAGTAAGTTAATGGTTTCTGCATGAAGAACAAAAATGTGAGTGTGCATGGAGAAAGGCTATCAGTAAATAGAGTTGTTGTGTTAAGTCATATGAAAACACTAGCTTAGTGTGGTTTTTTCAGTTGAATTGATGAGGAACTGGCTTGATTAGGCTGTACTTTGGAATCTGAGTAATGGCTTTGCTGCTAGAATGATTGCATAATAAGAAAAAGATCAAGTATTCAGTTCTGGGTTTTGGTTTAGAAACTATGGAAAGGTGGTTTCATTCAGGCAAGATGGTGAAGAAGAACACCTCAGCAGATTAGGCAGGATGGAATTTAATGTTTTGTTATATTTAATATGATTGTGTATTTCTGTATCCAAGGTGGGCATTTGAAAAGACAGTTGGACACTGAAGGAATATAATAGCTCAAGGAAACGATTAGGTATAAAGATTGTGTGTGTTATGAATCGTTATTAAAATAATATAATGCCATTGTCTGATTTAATGTTTAAGCTATTATATCTTCTTCTTGACAGGCCTACTATGCCAGAAGCCTTTTAATGTATTATTCATTTATCTCAGAAATTACTCTTAAGGGATCGAGTTGTATTTAGTATCCTTTTATTATTTTTTTTAGATTTTATTTATTTTTTATTTCATCATTGACACGACACACACAGAAAAGAGGTGATGAGATGAGAGGAGAGGAGAGAGAGAGAGCGGGAGATACAGGCAAGAGGGAGAAGCGGCTCATGCAGGGAGCTCAACGATGGCGCCTCGATCTGGGTCTCCAGGACCACAACGGGCCAAATGCAGCGCTTAAACCGCTGAGCCACCGGGGCTGCCTTAGTATCCTTATAAAAAAGGAAATTAAACCAGAGTAATAAGTTCCATGGACATAATAATAATTAACAGAGCTATAATCTGAACAAATGAAGTTGACAAAAAGCTTTCTTTTCCAGTTATGTTACATTTTAATCAATTTACTCAAGTCACAGAATAAAAATGTGGTTCTAAAAGTACATAGTTATTGTCTTTGTGTCTCTCATACCTTTAACTTAACAAAAACATATAATCATTATTTGAATCATTTTGAGATATGAGACAATAGTTCCTCATATATATTTATTTCAAAGATTAAACTGGTATTTATAACCTTGTAAGCATACCCCTGATCTCTCTTACTTGAGAAGGAAAACATGGAAATCCAACTACACTTATAAATTCAAAGGACTTATGTAAAGGATTGGCAAAGCACCATATTGTGGGAAAATCTTTATTACCAAACAAAAGGTGGTTTTGTGTTTTTTTGGGGTTTAAACAGTATAAAACACTTGGGATTTTTAGGGACTTGTACATTGAATTAAATTATCTTGCTGAATCATCAGCTTCCCATTTTAAACTAGATTCTATCTATTTCTTTTGCATATTTTTTTATAGTCTTTTTGATACACTTTTTTTTTTTAATTTCAGATTTGAGAGAGAGAGCGAGCGAGAAGAACTGTACAAGTGAGAGGAGGGCAGAGAGAAAGAGAATCCTCAAAAAATCACCGCTGAACATGAGACGTAACCGGGTCAATTCAGGACCACAGATTATGACTGATACAACTAGGTCAACGATCACACAAACTGAACCACCCACACCAAAACCATTTCCTTTCAGCTGGAATCTTTCTAAGGTCTCTGATTTTTTCTCTGCAAACAAACTTCTCAATATCCTTACTTATTCAATAACTGAATTTATTCTTCCACCAAAAAAAGACCAACTCTGATAGCGAAGTGTTTGGATGCAATTAACTTCACAAATACACAGTATGAGCAAGAACTTTTCTTATTTGCTCATTTACCCCATAACTTTACCTGACTTTGTTTATTTTTTCCTTTCCACTTGTTCAGTAAAAGAGTTTATCCAGTCTAAAGGTGATAGCAGCAGCCAGGTCAGTATGGTGAAATTTCCCATCTGTGCAGGGTTTCTTTACTGAAAGATCCTACTGGTAGCATTGGGAATAAGCAGACATCGTACTGCCTAACATGCGGACTTGATTTTGTTACCTGGCTACAAGGGATTTCTAGATCTTAATTCTTTAAATAAATGTGCTGTCACGCGAAGGAGCAGGATACAATGCCCTGTAAACATTATACTACTGTTTTCAACTGAAGGACCCTGAGTCTCAGGTTGGAAGCCTAATTTTGAGAGGAATACTGCATTTTTTAGGATCTTTTTTGTTATTTGATGAGTCGAAATGTACTTCTTGGTAGTTCTAATATAATAGTAAGCTAAATACATGATACATTTCTCTAGAGCAGAGTGCTAAATACAAATCTGTGCAACTGGGCAGCCCAATGGCTCCGCGTATTGCGCCAACTAGGCAAGGGCTGACTCATGGTTACCCAGGATGGAGTCCCACGTCAGTTCCTGCATGAACTGCCTTTCCTCTGACTGTGTCTCTGCTCTCTCTCTGTGTATCTTCATGGAATAAATAAATAAATCTTAAAAAAAAATGAGCAATTATCTTCCAATCTTAGACATATTTCTAATAATGAAAGTTTCATGGATTTGAGGAATATTGGAGGATAAGGGGACACATATCAAACAAGATAAAACAATTTGAAGTAAAAATGATTTCCATTTATATATTGCAAGCAATTGCCTTTATTTCCATTTATCTAGGAAAATTAGTATCTCAGCTCTAGTATTAGAATCATCATGCAATTAATTTGTGTAAAGAATTTATAACAATGCACAGGTTATTAGTTTATTTTTAGATAGATACATACGAACTATAGTATTGTTAAATGTAGAAAAAGAAATTTAAAAATCACCACCCATTGTGCTGTTTGGGTCTGAAAAAGCAGTCAGTTTTACGGAAATATTGTAGTTTTCTAGATCGACATATGAATTGAAATTTTATATATCATTTATAAGGTTCTAGGTGAACGCCTTAACAGCTTTGTTCCTTAGCTCTTCATTTATGAGAATATTTCAAAATTTTGGGGATATAAAGGGTAATTGTTATAGATACTGCTTATCCTCAAAATTCGTTCTGTGAAACCAACCTCCAGTGATGGTATTTGAAGCAGAATAATAGGCCATGCTTAGTTTAATGTGCGGCAGACTTGGGATGAGCTTGCATCTTAAAATATGAGTGAAGACACTTACTTATCCTTCCACTATGTGAAGAAACAGTAAGCAAGCACCACCCAATACAATTTTTGTGCCTTGATCTTAACTTCCAAACTCCAGAAGTGTGAAAATGAATGGTTTGTTTTTATAAGCCCGTTTATGGCGGTTTGTTAAAAATCTTAAAGGTAAGGAGAAATTCGGTACCAGAAGAGGGGTGCTACTCAAAAATAACAATGTAGAAGCAGCTTTGAACTGGGCAACTGGGTAGAGCCTGAACAATTGAAGGCATGCTAGATAAACCTATGCAAGACAGCATTAAGGAGTGATATGCTAAGGGCACCTAGCTGCTCAGTTGGTGGAATGAGTGACATCGAAAACACGGTGTGAGTTAGCTCCAATGGGGTGTAGAGATTATTTAAACTAAAATATTAAATAGAAAAAACCTGAGAGTGATTCTGGTGAGAGCTTAGAAAAAAAAAAGCGCTACAAGAAAGTTTGTTTAGAGATATCTACGTAAATGAATATAATGTAGGTATAGCGTATGGATTTTAAGGTCATTCGATTAAGTCAAAGGTGAATATGAAAGATATGAAATGGACAATGGAGGAAAGGTTTCCTTCTTATAAGAGACACAGAAGTGGCTGTCCTACTTATGATTTAGTGTTTTGTGGAAGCAGAACTTGAGACCAAATGAAAATAGATCTTTAGCTTAGTAATTTTAGAAGTTGAAGGAGTAGCTGTTTCTCAGATTGCTTGCATTAAAATTGAGGGAAAAATGACATGTTCAACAAAGGACGAGCTGTAAAAAATTGGAAATTTCTTATCTATCCACATTGTAAAAAACATGAGGTGTGACCAACATCCATTTGATAAGAATAGTAACCACCTTCCATTAGAGCCAAATGAATCGTTCATTCAATTTTTTTTAGTAATTTACTACTCCCCCCCCCCCAATATATTACATGTTCCCCCCATTTGTAATTATTTTTTTAAAGGTTTTATTAATTCAGGAGAGACACCGAGAGAGAGGCAGAGACATCGGAGAGATGCAAGCTCTCTGCTGGAGCCGAGGGGACTCATCCAGGATGAGGGCGATGCTCACACTGAGCACCAGGACTGTGGTCATAAGCAGAGTTATTATTATTATGTGGTTTGTGTGCCTGCCTATTTTTTTTCTATTACTAAAACAAACAACCAAAAGTGTACTTTTGGTCATTATTGTAAGAGATTAGGCATAGCATATATTGTTGATTTATGTAGTAAATCCTGTGGTTGGTTTGTTTTTACTAGATTCCTACAAGAATGATCGTGGTCATCTAAAGGTTTTGAACATACTTCACTAATTTCAACTTAGTAATAGCTAAAAGTACAAAGCTTGTCTGAGAAGCTGACAGTAATAACTGCTGTTTCCCAAAATATCTGTCACAACATGACATAATCTGTCCTATAAAATGTGGCTAATCTGATAGGCAAAAGATAACTCAATATTTATTGCCTGTGTACCTCTCTAGTTCTTCACTATAATATTGGTCATCTACATCTTTTTTTTTTTTCCTTTTGGGATTTGATTATTAAGCATTTAGTTCAGTTTCTTTTTATTTTTTTTTTGGTTTTATTAAGGGATTCTGTCTGTATTAAGTGACGTAATCATGATAATAATTTGTTTGTCAATGTGCCTTTTTATGGGTCAGTAGTTTATGTTTACTGAAGTTAATTTTTTTAGTTAGACATTACTGTTTTCAAGAGCTAATACTGATAATTCTTCTCCTTATCCTCACCCTCCCTCCTTTCCTTTCCCTTCCGCTCTCCCCGCATCCCATTCCCCTTCCTTACTGTCATTCCATTCCTTCCTTCTTTCTCTTCCTTCCATCCTTCCTTCCTTCCTTTCCTTTCCTTCCTTCCTTACAGAGATAATTGACATTGTGTAAGTTTACGGTATACAGTGTTTTGAGTTGCTACAATCATATATTGTAATATAATTAAGCCAATTATGGTAGGATTAGATAATATTTCTATCAAGTCAGAAATGTCATTTCTTTCTTTCTTCTGGAAGATGGCAGATCCTGAATCTCACCTCATTTCCGGGATACCAACTAGATACCACCCTAACATCATGTAAACCCTAGGTAACCCCAAAACAATCTAAGACTGGCAGTAGTTCTCCACGAGCTAATTAGATAAGCCACGTGAAACATGTAGGAAGGGTAACAGAAGATCAGGAACGAAGCTGACCTCATGAGACTGAGGAATGAAGCCCACAGTAAGCATGGGAGACAGAAAGGAGCCAGACTCCACCGGGCCATCAGGCATGGGGGTCCACATTGGAAGATGAATCCTTTTAACCTTTAGACTTATTTGAAAACCCAGATGGGTAACTTCTTTGAGTTTTTTTTTTTTAAGATTTTATTTATTCATGAGAGACACCCAGAAAGAGTCAGAGACACAGACAGAGGATAAGTATCTTCCTGCTGGGAGTGTGATATGAGACTCCCAACCCAGCACCTGGGATCATCCCCGGAGCTGGAGGCAGTTGCTCAACCACTGAATCCACCCAGGCATCTCAATTTCTTGAGTTCCTTTCATTCATGGACTTAACACAAGAAAACTAAAAACAAGTGTCCGCGATAGGAGAGCCAAGGGCAGAGGAAAAATCCCTGATCCCTACCCTTAAAGGGACAGCACAACAAACTAGCTCCATAGAGATCAAGCATGAAGAGTAGTTTTTAAAATGCCTGGGATATATGGAGAGAGATTCGTTTACACTAATCTCAAGAGCCTGTGCGGAGGGACAGGGAATCTTTGAAAATCTTTCCAAGAACAAAAGGAAATGGCAGCGGTGCCATTTTCCCCTCCCCTGTCCCTCAGCCAAGATTCACAGACATCTGTGGAAGAAGTCCAGCACAAACTGTCTACACCTAGCTTGCTAACAGTAGTGGCTGGATTCCACGCTCTTTGTGGATTAGCCCCCCCCTCCATCTCAACCTCTGTAGCTATCCAAATTCATGAATGTTAGCCGCCCCGCCACAGCAGACCTGAGCTAACCTGCTAACAACCCGCATGCCTCATACCCATGTATTTACTGAGTCTTCTATGGACTTTCTTGTTCCTACCCCAGATCTGCAGGTAGTACATCCAAAGGAGTACATTACCATAAGTATGCCTTTTGTGGGAAGCAAGGGCTGTGGCAGGGGCCATGACTCCTGTCCCAAGGAGAGGGAAGATAAACTACATAACTGGTTAGATAAGAGCCCCAACAATGGCTGAGATCCAGATATGTAATCCTACTATAGGCTTTTCTACTAAGAAAACTCCCAGAGAATGACACAGAGAGAGTGGACTGCTTTGGTTTTGACCAACCTAAAATCCTCAAGTTGTCCCCGAGGCTAGCCCATTAACAACACAGGGACCAACCAAGCCCAAAACAGCAAAGAAAGTTGTTACGGACAACTGGATTAAAGACAAACATAGATCAGCCACAATACCAGTGTGGCAACAACAACACACATAGGGACACCCCTAAAGTGCCAGTTCTGGTGAACATGGGAAATAGTGAATGACAAGGGCTCCACAGGACCGCTCACAAAGGCCATTAAATTAATAGAGCAGAAGACCAGCTGATTTTTCATAATGGAAACATGCAGAAGTTAAACAAAATGAGGAGACAGAAGAATATGGCCCAAATGAAAGAACAGGATAAAACACAGCGGAGAACTAAATGAAATGAAATAAGTAATATGCCTATTTGAGAAATTCAGATAAACATCAAAAAGATACTGTCCTTGGGAAAGAGTAGAAGAACTGTGTTTACCTTCAACAAAGGAGAAAAACATAAGAAAGAACCAATCATAGATTAAGGAACTCAATAACTAAAAGAAAAAATACAGTAGAGGGTATAAATAGTAACTTGAGAAGCAGAATAAATGGGTCAGAAACCTAGAGAACAAGTAATGACAACAAGCTGAACAAGAAAAAAAATGAATGCGAATGGGAACTCAGTGACACATTAATCATAACATTCACCTGTATAAGGAATCCCAGAATAAAGACAAAAAGAAAAGGAGGCATAAGAATTTAATTGAATAAATAATAGCTGAAAACTCTCAAAATCAGGGGAAAATAAATAGATCCCAAATCAGATCACATAGAGTCTCCCAACAAAATCATTCCAAGAGGTCACACCAAGACACATAGTAATTAAAATGGCAAAAATGTACTGAGATAAAAATAATTTAAGGAGCAGCAAAGAAAAGAAAACATTCACACAAGGGACACCCATGAAAGATATCAAATTGATTTGTCAGCAGGAACTTTCAGGCCAGAAGGGAATGGTAAGATGTAATTAGAAACTGGGGTGGGGGCAGGGATTTGAAACTTGCAACCAAGAATAATCTAACCCAGCAAGGCTACTTACTATTCAGAATAAGGAGTGTAAAAGAAGTTTTTCCCAGACAAACATGAGTTAAAGGAATATCATAACACTATTCCATCCCTCAAGAAATCATAAAGGAGGATCCCTGGGGTGGCGCAGCGGTTTGGCCGCCTGCCTTTGGCCCAGGTGCGATCCTGGAGACCCGGGATCCGAATCCCACATCAGGCTCCCGGGTTGCATGGAGCCTCATCTTTCCTCATTGCCTGTGTCTCTGCCTCTCTCTCTCTCTCTCTGTGACTAACATAATTGAAAAAAATAAAAGAATAAAATATTTAAAAAAAAAAAAAAAGAAATCTTAAAGGGGACTTTTTGAGAAGGGCAGGTCAGTAAAGGGAATTAGAAAGCACAAAAGCAGTAAAAATTAGTATAAACCCATAAAAGTCACTCAAAGGCTTCATCAAAATAAAGGGATATAATGCATTGACATATATCCCTAAAACGTAGAGAGGGAGGGGTAAAAATTAGTGCTTTTAGAATGGCTTCAAACTTAGGTGACCATCACGAATATAGACTGATATACGTACAAGATGTTGTACAGAAACCTAATTGTAACCAGAAAAATTAAAAAAAAAAAAGCTGCTAATAGATTTATCCAAAATGAAGAAAAGAATTGAAGTACATCTTGAAAGGAAGCCAGCAAACCATGAGATGAAGAGCAAGAAAAAAGGAACAGAGAAGAACTACAAAAACAATCACGAAACAAAGGAAAAAAAATGCAAAAAGAACATACCTATGGATAATTATATTTATATTACTGTGAATATTAATGGACTAAAACTTCCAATCAAAACCTAGAAAACTTAATGATAATAAATGTAAGATCCAGCTATAAGCTGTTCCTATAAGAGACATCCTTTTCAGACCTAAAAACACATGCAGATTGAAATGAAGGAATGGAAGCATTTGTTACACAACTGAAAATGAAAAAAGATACACTGGGATAGCATACATTTATTGAACTATTTATATATATATATATATTATTATATATATACTAATAATATAATATATTATAATTATTATTTAAATTCATAGAGACACAGGGAGAGAGACAGGCAGAGACACAGGCAGAGGGAGAAGTAGCTCCATATGCAGAGAGCCCGAAGTGGGACCAATCCTGGGGGTCCCCAGGACCCAGGCCCAGGTCTGAAGGCGGTTGGCTAAACCGCTGAGAGCCAACCCAGCTGCCCTGAATCAAAATATCTTTTTTAAAACAAAGACTGAAACAAGAGACAAAGCAGACATTACAAACTCATAAAAGAATAACCCACCAAGAAGA
>NW_024570523.1:0-25774 GCF_018345385.1 Vulpes lagopus | reverse complement strand
GAAAGGGATATTAGAAACCACCTCATCCAAATTAATGAGAAAACAAGCCTAGAAAGCTATCTCATTCTATCTCTAGACAACATTAACTATTCTGTAATGTCAGAAAAGTGTAGCCCCTTAATTTTTAAACACTAATCTGAAAACTATAGTCATGAATCATGAATAATTGATCTATTTTCTCTTCTAATAAAGTATTTAAATATTGGAGGACACTTTAAAAAATGTTTTTATTCCTTTTTAAAAATTTACTCCTAGTTCTTTCATTTCTAATTCACATTACTTCTTCCTTTTCTCCTTTCTTTCTTCTTTGTTCTTTTTTTCTCTTCTTTCTTTCTTTCTTTCTTTCTTTCTTTTCCTTCTTTCTTTTTTCATTCTGTTTTTAGAATTATGCCAAACTTTATCCCATAGGTACTTTTCAGTAATTTTCCAGGTTCTGTTTATTTTGAACATAAAAAAAATAAATCTACAAGATTATAAATGCCATGAGTAAGTTTCCTCAATGTCTTCTCTTTGAACATGCCTTTCTTAGACTTTGTCCTTCCTAAAATGTGAAGGAAGTTAAACTATAGGGAGTTAAAAGGAAACATAGTAGTTACCCTGAAACTGTGTTCTGAATTTCCTCACTAGCTTGGAAATATCTGGAGAAGATAATATAAATCATGAAAAATTATAGAAGTAATGGAGTGGTGATATCAGTTAACCACACAACCTACTCTTAAGTACATCCTTACATGATTCTACTTAGCCACAGAATTCTTCCCTTGAAGCTCAGTTTTATACTGTTTTGACTTTAAAACTCTGTACTGAGTGAAAGAACAAAATAATAATTTCTATTTGCCATAAATTTGTACTATGGAAGTGTAAAACATTTTCAAAAAAATAATCTCAAGTAAGTTGAACAACAATAATAAATTATAGAGAAACAAATATAGAAGAAATGGATGCATGTTCATCTGACAAAATATTTTATTCCATGAGCTTTTCTCCTTATTTTTAAAATAAATCTGTACTATTTTTACAAGGATGTTGAGATGATTAAATAAGAAAAAATATAAAGCAGTATAGAATCTGTTATTAATATTAAAACATTGAAGTATAAAGATAAAATGTATTTTAGTATAACAGTATTAAATTTGTGCTATTTTTCCTTGTGGCTATTGCTAGATATTCAGTATGAGATATTTAAATATATTTTAATATTTTTATAAGTCCAAAATGAGGTTAAAAAATAGATTTTAATATTGACATAGGGAATCATTAGTTTTAGTGAGAATGGTTTTCAGTGAGGACTCAAGTAACATTTAATTGTTTTATGGTATCTTTTACAGAAAGAAAGATTCTGTTGCAACCATTTTGGTCTCAAAGGTCCCTTTAGAGAGAGCTAAATACTGTTAGAATCTTTTAATAAGTGAAACTACCAAGAAGTTCATAAAGATAGAACAGATAAAGGTAGAACAGAGGTTACATATAGGATGTCACACAGATTCTCATTTAAATTAATTCCATTACCATATAATGAGGAAGAACTGTATTATATACTAAAATTTCTTTCTATTGTCCTTCTTTTATTATATTTAAAGGTAAAAAGATCTTCACAGTTGAGATGTACTGTATAGTACATATTTATATCATTTTAATAATTCAGATATTTGGCATTTTGGGGGGGTCCTCTTAACATAGGTTGACATCTTAATTTCTAAATATTTGATTGAGCTAACCCCAATAAAGTTCATCTTTATTAGACCTAATACTTTTAGCCTAATATTTACATTTATGCAATATTGATGGTATTAAGATCTTCAATATATTTATAGTACAGTCACTTTGGGTTTGTATTCTGTTACTTTTTTTTTCTTCTTTTTACCTACTGCCTTTCTCTTGTTAAATTTTTTTTATTATTTTATTATTTTTTTATTTTTATTTTTTATGATAGTCACACAGAGAAAGAGAGAGAGAGAGAGAGAGAGAGAGAGAGAGAGAGGCAGAGACATAGGCAGAGGGAGAAGCAGGCTCCATGCACCGGGAACCCGACGTGGGATTCGATCCCGAGTCTCCAGGATCGCGCCCTGGGCCAAAGGCAGGTGCTAAACCACTGCGCCACCCAGGGATCCCCTTTCTCTTGTTAAATCACATTTTTTTCTCTTTAGCTCTCCTTCTATTTGTAATATTTACACGTCAACATCTGTGTAATGTTTATATGTTGAATACATAGAATCCTGCATGTCAAGGAGCCAAAAGGTCACTTGATTCATGTTTAATTAAAACTATGAGCACATCAAGAACACCTTGTTTCATTTTTTTAAAAAGATTTTTTATTTATGTGAGGTGCCGGAAGAGGTTGTGTGAAAAGCATGTGGAAGCGACAGGACTCAACTTCGTGTATCTGAGTCAATACAGAGATTGCAAACGTCCTTCTTCAATGAGAGTGTAGCTCGGTCCTAGCTCCAATCAGTAAGTGTCTAGCACACGTCGGCCTGCACAGCTCACACACGTCTGAGAGTTGAGCTCATGGCCTGTCCCTCCCGCATCCTGACTGCCTGTAGGGTTCACTTCCACAGCATTTCGTTTGGTTATTTTCATGTCGATTTGATCATTTTGGTTTCGATTTGATTATTTTCGTTTGGATTGATTATTTTCTATTCAATTTGATCATTTTCTATTCGATTCGATTATTTTAGTTTCTATTTGATTACTTTCGATTCGATTCCATTATTTTCATGTCGATTTGATTATTTTGGTTTCATTTCGATTATTTTCGTTTGGATTATTTTCTATTCAATTTGATCATTTTCTATTCGATTTGATTATTTTAGTTTCTATTTGATTACTTTCGATTCGATTCCATTATTTTCATGTCGATTTGATTATTTTGGTTTCGTTTCGATTATTTTCATTTCGATTGATTATTTTCGATTTGATTTATTTTCGATTCGATTTGATAATTTTTGTTTCGATTTCATTATTTTCTATTCGAATTGATTATTTTCGAATACGATTCGATTTTAGTTTCGATTTGATTATTTTCGATTCGATTTGATTATTTTCGATTCGATTTGATTTTTTTCATGTCGATTTGATTATTTTGGTTTCGATTCGATTATTTTCTTTTCGATTGATTATTTTCGTTTCGATTTGATTATTTTCGATTCGAGTTGATTTTTTCGATTCGATTCGATTATTTTCGTGTCTATTTGATTATTTTCAATTCAACTCAATTATTTTCGATTTGATTCGATTATTTTGGTTTCGATTCGATTATTTTTGTTTCGATTGATTATTTTTGTTTCGATTCAATTATTTTCTATTCGATTTGATTATTTTCGATTCGATTCGATTATTTTAGTTTCGATTTGGTTATTTTCGATTCGATTCGATTATTTTCGATTCAATTTGATTATTTTGGTTTCGATTTATTTTCTTTTCGATTGATTATTTTCGTTTCGATTCGATTATTTTCTATTCGATTTGATTATTTTCGATTCGATTATTTTCATGTTGATTTGATTATTTTGGTTTCGATTCGATTATTTTCTTTTCGATTATTTTCGTTTCGATTTGATTATTTTCGATTCGAGTTGATTTTTTTCAATTCAATTCAATTCGTTTCTTTTCGATTCAAATTTTTTCGATTCGATTCGATTATTTTCATTTTGATTTGTTTTTCGATTCGATTCGACTATTTTCGATTCGATTCGATTTTTCTCATTTCGATTTGATTATTTTCGATTCGATTCGATTGTTTTCGATTCGATTCAATTCGTTTCTTTTCGATTCGAACTTTTTCGATTCGATTTGATATTTTTCATTTTGATTCGATTATTTTCATTTCGATTCGATTATTTTCGTTTCGATTCGACTATTTTTGTTTCGATTCGATTTTTTTTCATTTCGATTCGATTTTTTTTGTTTCGATTCGAGTATTTTCGTTTTGATTTGATTATTTTCATATCGATTC
The DNA here is from genome assembly GCF_018345385.1 of Vulpes lagopus. Taxonomy (NCBI): domain Eukaryota; kingdom Metazoa; phylum Chordata; class Mammalia; order Carnivora; family Canidae; genus Vulpes; species Vulpes lagopus. Next base: position 21,819 of record NW_024570523.1, on the reverse strand, counting down.
GATTTTTTTTGATTCCATTTAATTATTTTCGCTTCTACTTGATTTTTTTCATTTCGATTCGATTATTTTCTTTTTTTTATTTTATTTTATTTTTTTTAATTTTTTTTAGATTCGATTATTTTCTATTCGATTTGATTTTTTGATTTGATTCGATTATTTTAGTTTCGATTTGATTATTTTCGTTTCAATTCGATTATTTTCATCTCGATTTGATTATTTTGGTTTCAATTTGATTATTTTCATTGCAATTGATTATTTTCGTTTCGATTCGATTATTTTCTATTCGATTTGATTTTTTTCGATTCGATTTGATTATTTTCAATTCTATTTGATTTTTTTCGATTCGATTCAATTCGTTTCTTTTCGATTAGAATTTTTTCGATTTGATTCGATTATTTTCAGTTAGATTTGTTTATTTTCTATTCGATTCAATTATTTTCGATTTGATTTGATTTTTCTCATTTCGATTTGATTATTGTCAATTCGGTTTGATTATTTCGATTCGATTTGATATTATTCGATTCAATTCAATTTGTTTCTTTTCGATTCGATTATTTTCATTTCGATTCGATTATTTTCATTTCGATTTGACTTTTCTCCTTTCGATTCGATTATTTTCGTTTCTATTTGTTTATTTTTCATTCGATTCGATTAATTTCGATTCAATTTGATTATTTTCCATTCGATTTGATTTTTTTCGCTTCTACATGATTTTTTTCGTTTCGATTCATTTATTTTCGTTTCGATTCGATTATTATTGTTTCGATTCGTTTATTTTCATTTCAATTCTATTTTTTCAATTCGATTCGATTCGATTTTTTCGATTTGATGCTATTTGATCGATTTTTTTCTTTTCGATTCGATTATTTCGTTTTGATTCGATTTTTTTCATTTGGATTCGATTATTTTCGTTTCAATTCAAGTATTTTCGATTCGATTAGATTATTTTCATTTCTATTAGATTATTTTCGATTCGATTTGATTATTTTCGTTTCTATTTGATTATTTTCGTTTCGATTTATTTTTCATACGATTTGATTATTTTCGATTCGTTTCGATTTTTTTCACTTCTACTTGATTTTTTTTCATTTCGATTCATTTATTTTCATTTCGATTGATTATTTTCGTTTCGATTTGTTTATTTTCTATTATATTTGATTTTATTCTATTCAATTCAATTCGTTTCTTTTCAATTCGAATTTTTTCAATTCGATTCGATTATTTTCATTTCGATTTGTGTATTTTTGATTCGATTCGATTATTTTTGATTCGATTTGATTTCTCTCGTTTCAATTTGATTAATTTCGATTCGATTTGATTTTTTTCGATTCGATTCAATTCGTTTCGTTTCGATTTGATTATTTTCGTTTCGATTCGATTATTTTCATTTCGATTTGACTTTTGTCGTTTCGATTTGATTATTTTTGTTTCTATTTGATTATTTTCGTTTCGATTTTTTTCCAATTCGATTTGATTATTTTCGATTCGATTTGATATTATTCGATTCAATTCAATTCGTTTCTTTTCGATTCGATTATTTTCGTTTCGATTCGATTATTTTCATTTCGATTTGACTTTTCTTGTTTCGATCGATTATTTTCATTTCCAAAAACAGAAACAGTCTTGCATTGAATTACTCATAAATTGCTTATTAAGGTGCTAACATTGCACTCGTACTGCTTCTTGACATTCCACAGGCCTTACAAGCTATCAACCATGGCATTTTATTATTATGCTTGCTCTCCATTTTAGGTCGGCTGTGTAGAATAGCTTTCAGTGATACCTTTCTAATTGGTTTCGGCTTCTTAAGTATGGTTGGCTTCACATCCTCCCCATCTGCTGCTCTTTTTTTCATCTCTTCATGTTTAGTTCTTGGCCATTTAGTATTCATAAAGTAAAAGTTTTCAATTAAAATTGCAAAAATATTGCTTGCAACCACCTATATCATTAAAATACAAAAACAAAAAATGATTCAAAGAGTGGACATTGCTCTATTGCGTGTGTTAAAATAACTTTACCTTTTAAAATAAAAAAGGCATTCATGGTCATAATTAAATTCTTTTTTAAAATATTTTATTTATTTATTCATGAGAGAGAGAGAGAGAGAGGCAGAGACACAGGCAGAAAGAGAAGCAGACTCCATGCAGGGAGCCCAATGCGGGACTTGATCCTGGAACCCCAGGATCATGCCCTAGGCTGAAGGCAGATGCTCAACCACTATGCCACCCAGTTGTCCCTCATAATCAAATTCTTTTTTTTAAAGATTTTATTTATTTATTCATGGGAGACATAATAGAGAGAGAGAGGCAGAGACATAGGCAGAGGGAGCAGCAGGCTCCATGCGGGGAGCCCGACGTGGGACTTGATCCTGGGTCTCCAGGATCATGCCTTGGGCTGAAGGCGGCACTAAACCGCTGAGCCACCAGGGCTGCCCTCATAATAAAATTCTTAAGTGAAGTATTTAACATATATAGTTCTGAATGCCATGCTTCTTAAGCATATTACATACATGATTAGTAAAATAAAATTTTAACCATATTAAAGAGATTTTGGTTTGAACTGATGAACATCTTATTTTTTACATGTGACATCTTTAATTTTTATATATTAAGTTTCTCAATCAATAATATGTAGCTTCATATTTGAAATAATTCCTCATGACTCTAAGGAAAAATGACAACATATTGCTGCCCTTATTAATATATTAATAAACTTGAATGTCAGTTTAGAATAGACATTTTTATTACTTGCTTCAAATGTTAAAATAATATATTCTGCCTTCTCATAATACTTCTCAGAGTCCTGGAATTCTTAGTATATTTCAAGTTCTGACTGAACAACAATAAAAATGCATGTCTTAGACCATCAATACCGTTTTTCCAATTCATAGGAGGCAGTGAATAGCTGTCATGCTGTTAGTTCTTTCACTAGATAAAAATCTATTCAAATGCATGTAGTCATGTTACTTAGCAAAATGGACTACGTACATAATTATGTATCTTATATTCATTGGTGTAGAAGTTAAAATTTTGAAGTCTACAACTAAAGGACTTGCATGTTTATCTGACAAACTACTAAAATTCCTTGGGGAACCTGGGTATCTCAGTGGTTAGATGTCTGCCTCTGGCTTAGGCTGTGATCCCGGGGTTCTGGGATTGCATCCCACATCGGGCTCCTCATCGGGAGCATACTTCTCCCTCTGCCAATGTCTCTGCTTCTCTCTCTGTGTCCCTCATGAATAAATAAATTTAAAAAAATACTACTATAATTCCTTAAGTATTAATAGATTATATATTTTAATATATCAATCTTATTGAGCTATATTATTAATCTTATAGTGCATTAAAATTTCATGGTCATCCTTCAGAAGTACAGTAGATATTTCATTTATTTTGCTCACTTTATAATGTTTCAGTAAAAACATTTTACTATACCTAATAATTTTCTGTATTCAACTATGACTACAATGAACTTTGAGAGATTTAAAGATGAATCATATTTCCTGGTTAATGTAAGATTAACTTGATATAGCATTCCATTGCATTTGTCTATATGCCTGCCTCATCTCTTAAATTTTGGTGCTCTTTCTTTGTCACTGGAATCATTCTGTGATGTAAATTACTTCACACTAAGGATTTTTTTCCATATTTTGGAGGGATTTTTGGCAGGACTGGATGCCAACACCACTATTTTTTCTATATTGATAATGTCCCCGATTCTCCTATTCAATTTCTGGCAACCTTATGTCTCATTCATTACTACCTTTTCCCCTTTAGTTGTTAACTAGAAAAACATTTGAAGGCTTGTAGTATGATCAACATTCTATCTAAAACTCTTTTTATAAAAAAAAATAAAAATAAAAAAATAAAACTCTTTTTATATTTATTTTTCTACCGGGATCAGCCATTTCTAGTCTCTTTTTTCTTTCTCTTAATAAAGTAGCATCCATCATGTATTTTCCTAGAAATTGTCAGTCCTATCTAATGTCTCTATCACTCTAAGTAAATCTTGATGCTCTAATATGTGACTTAGAGTCACATATATACATGTATTTCATAACTTTTCCCATCAATAAATCTTGGTAATTTTGTCCTTAATAAATCTGGATCCCTTACCAACTCATATTTCACTTTATAGAAATCAGCTATTTTATTTCTTTTATTTTAGTAATTTGATTTTTCGATTCACACCAGACCTTAACATAGCTATTAGGATTTTCTTTTCTTTTTTTTTTAAGATTTTATTTATTTATTCATGAGAGACACACACACACACAGAGAGAGAGAGAGAGAGAGAGAGAGAGAGAGAAGCAGAGACACAGGCAGAGGGAGAAGCAGGCTCCATGCAGGGAGCCTGATGTGGGACTCAATCCCAGGTCTCCAGAATCATGCCCTGGGCTTAAGGCAAGGCTAAACCGCTGGGCCACCAGGGCTGCCCAAAGATTTTCTTTTTCAAATGCTATATACTCCCATACTCCTCTTAGACTTAGATTGATTAGATTGATTTCACTTCTGCCTATGAAATGCAAACTCTTTTTCCTCTAGGTAAGACTCAAAATAACTGTTGTCTTCCATATACTTCTGTGTATATCTGCATTTTATTTTAAATTATCTATGTTAACCAATGCACATTTAATTCACTCATATTATTTTCTTGCTTCTGACCTTAAATTTAACCAAACCATAAAGGGATAGTTTGTAGAAATTGGTTATTCTTCTACACATAAAATGATGGTAGGTTGTAATATAGATGATTTAGTTCCTTTTCTTGGTCTATTTTTCTTCAGTTTTCCTTTTCCAGTGACTGAACAGCACCCATAATTCCTTTGAAGAATAAATGGTTATTTCAATACTGTTGAAAGAAAAAAAACATATTTAATCTGTTTGGTTAGGTTTTGCTATGATTTATTTATCAATTCTTTTTTGAGAACCCTAAGAAAGTGACTATGTGAATGGGTCAGGGCCTAGGGGCAGAGGGAGGAGCTAGGAGACACTATAGGAAGGTCACCTAATGGGCACCTGGATGACTCAGTTGGGTAAGTGTCTGACTCTTACTTTTGGCTCAGGTCATGACCTCAGAGTCCTGGGAAAGTCAAGCCCTGCCTAGGCTCTGCACTCAGTACAGTCTGCCTGGGATTCTCTCCCTCTCCTTCTGCCCCTCTCCCTGCTCTCTCTTTCTCTCTCTCTCTCTCTCAAAAAATAAATAAAATCTTGTTTAAAAAAATGAAGGTCAACTGAGCAGGGGTGATAGATGAGAATGAGGCATGAGCATTAGGGAGTCAGCATTAGGGAGTAATTTTCAAGTGTAGCAACTCTGGCAGACCTTCTATCACCTGGAATGAACAAAGCATTCCATCTGTGCTGAGGAACAGATCTTTAAGTCACTGGTAGATAAGAGCCTCTGTTAACAGGGACTGAATCTTGTACAGCATCCAGAAAAAGGTCAAATTCTAGTTTTGGGCCTCTCTATCTGAATGATCCTGGGAAAACTGCCTTACTTTTCTACATCCTTAGTTTCAACTATAAAATAGAAGCATAATGATAAGAATATCTACTTTTAGAGTTATTGTGAACATTAATGTGACAATGTATGTAGAAAGCTAAGGAAATAGTAGCTGTGTATTTGTTACTGCTTATTTACCAACTCAAATCTCATAAGTTCCACCTTAGATTCCAGAATCCAGCAACTTTGGGTGTAATTTAACAATGCCTTGACACAAGCTCGTGCCATGTGAAATACTCCTTTCTTCTCTTACACACAATGAGGAGACCACAGTAATCTAGTCAACATTCTCACATGCACAACTCCAAAATTTCTAAGTGGCACAGGAAAGCAGGAAATAATTCTCAGATGGGGGAATAAAAATCAATGTTTCCCCTTTTCCTCCCTCAGATATGTATCTCTGAAAAAAATATTTCAGGAGCGTCCCCAGAGTGTGTACCATGGGATCCAGCAAAAATCAAGAGATGCCTACCTTACTGTTGGATTTACTACTTCCCTTTTGAACTACCTGCCCCTTCCCACCTCACCTCACTACTTTGTTCCTCCCTTCTGCTCTCTGGGCTCAAATTCCAAATAAACTCCACACATGCAAGCTAGCCTAAGGCATAAGAGAATCTGAGCTACAACAAATCCTCTGCCTAGGTAGCTAAAGTCATTTATCATGCAGATTTCACTATTAATTTGTACCTTACATTTGTTCACACATACTTTGTAAGGATGTGTTTTAACTATTTCAGATAACAGTGTCTTGCTCCCAGGCAGAAATTTGAAAGTCTTAAATTTGGGATTTTTATTTTCAATGAGCTCTTTTAGTGTTTCATAACAGTATGTGTGTGTGTGTGTGTGTGTGTGTGTGTATTTCATATAGTATAAAAATATAAATATATGTCATAATGTATAACATATTTCATAATAGTTTTTTCAAAACATTCTTAGAAATAGGAAGCTACCTCAAAATGGTTACAACTCACAAGGTAGCCAGAGCACAGCTACATCACCTCGACAATATCCCCAGATGCGCCTCTGTTGCCTGCCAGTAGATGATTAAGAGAGGGAGCCGACAGCGGTGACACCAAGGAGTTAGCAACAGGGCCGGATGCTTTGAATAGAACATACATTCAGATTTTGGCATCTGGTTCCTACTTTTGCCAAATGTGCCTTGTTTGTATCCACAGCTGTTAAATGTGTTTGTTGAAAACGGATAGATCATGGGGAAGGAAGAGACTGGCAAGAGATATACCCGCTTCTGTGGGAGGCAGTGTCAAGCCAAAGTGCAATTTACTCACAGGGAATTATTTGCTTTAGAAATCTGGTGTCAAAAAAATAAAAAAAAAGAAATCTGGTGTCATTTATTCGAGGAACTGTGGTATGTGGTAAGCATGAAGCTCATGTTAGAACAGTAATCTTTACGCTTCATTGTAAATCAAGAATTTATAGTTTTGCTGAAATAATTAACACCTAAAGGGCAAGCATATCTTCATTTACTTCAAATAATATAAATCAGTTGTTTAGATTGAATTATTCAAAGCAAGGATTCATATAATTTTCTAATCATACTCATGACTTTTGGCTTTTCCAAACATATTAGCAAAAAAAAGTCTTTCTATTAACTATGTTAATATAGCTAATAGGTGTTTATTAACTATATGAAATTGCTAGCCATTGAAAAATGGCTGAATAATATATGTAATATTTAAATCTTTAGAAGTGTGCATGTTTATTTCTACTCTATGCTTCATTACTATAGCAAAAATTTATTTAAACTATTTTGAAAATGCAAGATCAATTCAACTGTGTCTTTGAATAGTTGGCATGGTGAAAATGTATTGAATTCAGTTTTTCTATTACTAAAATGATTTAGAAAAATAGTATAATTTGTCATAAAAAGGAATATATAAGTTTGAGAATGTCCTCAAGCAGTCCTATTACTACTTACCATTTTTTGTTAACTACAAATAAAGTCATAATTGATGGGTAATATAAAATTAATCAGAAGTAGGATAGTTTGAACAGTGTGTACATAGTGTGATAAGAAATGTATAGTTTACCCACTCAAAAGTCAATTTTCACTTGTCATTTCAATCTAATGACTGTTGACTAAATTTCAAGAGTTCTTCTTACTCTAAAGTCTCACCTTGTCTTACATTGCACATATTGCATACTTTAATTTTATATTGTCTTATCTCCAGTAACCAAGTGCCCATAGAATGTTCTGCAGAACTCAAGGAATCACAGGAATGAATAAACAAATTTATGAATCACTATATTTTTCTATTTTAAGTTTTCTAATTCCTTGGCCATTAGGGTTTAATACATTAGGATGATTTTTATAGTTGAAAAAGCAATCTTAGAAGTTAAACAACTTTTTCAAATTAGAAAATAAGCCTAAAAATTCTAAATTGCCTCAGAATCAATTCTTCCTTCCTAAAATTTATGATCCTCTATTCCAAAAGGTGTTTCAAAAAGAGAAATGGGAAAAGAGATTCACTTTTCTCAGGATAAAGGGAGACTCCTGCTGCTCTTGTGATAAAAGAAAAAGACTTCTCTTGTCATAACTTTCCTCTTCCTTTGTGGTTAAACTATCTCTCATGATCATATGAAACTTTCTTCTACTTTTGTGACAATAAAAACTAATGACAAGGGCCCTGAAAGCAATAATAATAGTAAAAGAATATTTTTCTTCACCTATGTCCTTTTTTTTTTCAGAAGTAACATGTAAGTGAGAAGTCTAAACTGACATTCTATTTCAGGATATTGTAAAGAATGGTCAATCCCGTGGATAAGTTTATTTTGGGTTACTGTGCTGGTATTGACCATACTGTAATAACTGAAAAAGTGAGGGGGGGGAGTTTTAATTAGATTTGATGTTTCTACTAGCTACTGTTGAGGTAGGTATGCTGCCAGGACCAGCCAGTAGACCATGTTCATAGGCTCCTTAGTCCATCTACCTCTTTTCCAGCATATATCTATGTGTGTGTGTGTGTGTGTGTGTGTGTGTGTGTGTGTGCATGTGTGTTGCCTACCTTTAAACTGTTGCAATTGGAGTATCTTAATTATTCATAATTTTATCATGATCCTTAAAAATAGTTTATGACATAACTATGAATATCTAGACTCACACAGATGTGAAGCACATAAACATTATATAAACACAAAAACGATATATTTTATTTTAAAAATGAAATTTAGATTACCAGTTTGAATGCTTTCATTTGCAGTTAATGACACCTAAACTAAAAGAGTTTATTTTTTCGTTTTAATTTTTTTTATTTATTTATGATAGTCACAGAGAGAGAGAGAGAGGCAGAGACACAGGCAGAGGGAGAAGCAGGCTCCATGCACCGGGAGCCTGACGTGGGATTCGATCCCAGGTCACCAGGATCGCGCCCTGGGCCAAAGGCAGGCGCCAAACCGCTGCGCCACCCAGGGATCCCTGACACCTAAACTAAAAGAGTTTAAACAAATTTCTCTGGTCTGTAACTGAAAAATTGAAATTTAGATTGGTCTCCAGGGCTTCAGTTCCCACTTTGGGAGGGCTCTACTTCACATTTTCACATGTCTTAGATTATTTTATAATTGGCAATTTGCTGACACCAGTTGAAGCCACGTATTTCCTCCTTCGTATGTAAGGGAAGACAAATAATTGTTTTTCACAAGTCAGAACAAACTTTGGAACATTGATCTAAATGGATCAACTAGAACCAATCACTGTGGTCAGTGTAATGTCAAGCAATGATTGGTTTAACTATCTGGCTCTCCTGGATTACCAGTCACTCTGGATCTGTCTTTGTCATGGAGATTTCATTACAACATTTGGCCTAAGTAAGATGTTAACTAGTGTCATTGCAACAGAATAATTGATCTTCTAAAATTTAGTTAATGTTACAAAAGGGAAACGTGTATTGCATAAGTAATTATTTCCCCTTCCTAACATTTCAAAAAACAAAAAATAAAAGGGTGTTAGTTGCTGTTTAGAAAAAATGAGTTTTCAGATTTCTTTGTGTCTACAGAATAATAGCATTTTTTTTTGCTTTCGGTTAACTTGAAAATACTATGTATTTTACATGCATATTTCCAAATTTGTGTAAGTTGTGATTATGTTTTATATTTTGTAAATATTTAGTCAAATATGATGAAATAATTATTTGATCTTGGGTAAAAAATGTGTATATAAAAATACATGTATATATATGTATATATGCAAGTGATAAGGAATACACCAATGAATTAATTTACTTTTCAGTTATTTTTAGTAAGTACCCATCTCTATTTTACAAAGAAAAGATATATACTTGAGGGATTATGGATTTTCAAAGTATTCAATGTTCTCACTGGGACCCCTACCACTGTTTGCTATGCAGTGCTGGTTGTTAGGACCATAAATCTGGGCATATAATATTAAGGACAGAGTTGGAGCTGTCTGTTTTGAAGCATATAAAGTCTTAACTGCCACAGATAATGTCAACCCAAATTATTATTTCCATTTTAATACAGATTATAGGACAAACAGACATAAATGGAAATTAAAAAATAAATTCACCACATATTTCAGAAAGTACCTTTTCATGTGGAGAATAATTAATGCTTAGAAGAGCCTGCAGGCAAAGTTGTTGAGGCAAAAAGCAGGGATGTCCTTCAAGAAACAATTAGATGCCATCCTTGCTGAAATGGAGTACTAAAAAGGATATGCCTTGATGGACCAAATGACCTTTATTCTCTCTCCAAAAATCTCTCATGTTCTTATAATTCTAATCAAGAGATGTTTCAGCATTTTGGTCTCCAGCAATGTCAATTCTTACTTGAATTATTCACCTCACCAGTTCACGGCTGAGGAAGAACCTTTCTCGTAGTGCTACAAAGACTTCATATTGACCACACGTAATTCCCAACATTGTTGCTCATGCATGCTTTATTCATAAAGATGCCTTAGGTCTGATACTATAAAGTGCTTGATTATAGAAAGAGTCATTTTTAAATCCAATGTGATTGCACACAGGCCCAAATTGGAGAAGAGGGGACATAACTAACTTCATTAATGAGGGCGGGAATGTGGAGTTTTAAAAAAATTTTCTTGGCAAAAGTTATTTCAAAATATAGTTGATTCTTGAGGGATGTGGCATATATAAATCTGTTTGTTTCTCAATTATCTTGGATATGTTAATGCACTATCTCTAGTTATTGGCTGTATTTCAATAGAAGATTATAAAATAAACATTTTAAAAAATAGAGATTTTAAAAGAGGTTAGTTACAGTTGATCTAAAATCACATTAAAAATACACACTTTTAAAAGCTAGCAATGTGCACTGAATACATGAAATATACAAAGTTGACTCTGTGCATTTGAGTAAAGTTGGGGAAATCAGCTATCTACAGTCTTCTAATTTTCAATAGAGTTAGCTGAGTTTTTGAGGCTCTGAAGATATTGTGAAAGCTACATTCCCCCTATTAGGTTCTTAAAGTGATATTCAGTGAAAGAAAAAGGACGTTTCTGTCTGTCATATAAATGGACTCCTAGAGTTCCCTCTGTGTATCACAAATTGGAACTCAGTGGTGAACTAAGTGTTGAGAGCATATTTTCAAAAGCTAGCCAAAGGTCACATAAATTGGACAGTTCAAAGCTAAAGAAACTAGAGGCTTGAAAAATGCCAGTATATTTAAGTGTTTTTATTTATTTATTTTATTTATTTATTATTTTTATTTTTTATTTAAGTGTTTTTAAAACAAATAAATATTTTATGAATAGTTGCCAAAGATAAAAGCTATATCAAATATACTAAATATATATATATATATATATATATATATATATATACACAAATTGTTTTCACAATAGATTAAATCTGTTAGTGATTTGTAAATGATAGTTTTTTGAAGTACTATAAGAAAATATTATAGTAACAAATGACAAAATTTATAAAATAGTCTGTGCTAAAGATAAAATGGGTAAAAACATTATTCTAAATAATATGTTCTGTGTACTAGCTCTTTTTTTTCATTTTTTTAAAAATTTTTTTTGTATTTATTTATGATAGTCACAGAGAGAGAGAGAGAGAGAGAGCCAGAGACATAGGCAGAGGGAGAAGCAGGCTCCATTCACCGGGAGCCCGACGTGGGATTCGATCCCGGGTCTCCAGGATTGCACCCTGGGCCAAATGCAGGCGCTAAACCACTGCGTCACCCAGGGATCCCTGTACTAGCTCTTATAACCTTTTAAATTATGCAGTCAAAGCTAAAATAAAAGTACAAACTAAGCTTTCAAATGATGGGAAGATTATCTTCCATCTAGAATGTTTAACATGGTATTGAATATATAGAGAATAGTCTTATGACATAAATTATAAAGAAGGACAAAAAGCAAGTAATTAACTCAAGTAACTCTTAAACCATGCCTAATCAAATGTGAACTGCTGTAACAAGAGTAGAAGTTAATTAGGCTATCATTTCAATCAATTAGGCTATTATTTCATTCACTGATGTGATTTTTAAAAATCTCTTATAGGGGATGCCTGGGTAGCTCATCGGTTTAGCGCCTGCCATTGGCTCAGGAGTCCTGGGATAGAGTCCCACGATGGGTTCCCAGCATGGAGCCTGCTTCTCCCTATGCCTGTGTCTCTGCCCCCCTCCCTCTCTCTCTGTCTATCATGAATAAAAAATAAAAAAAATCATGTGTGAACATATCTGTTCATTAAAATAATAATAATAATAATAATAATAATAATAATAATAAAATAAAAGTCTCATAAATAATATCTTATTAAAAATGATTAATCCAGTAGTCTGTAAAACTCCCTTCTTGTTTCCTTGCATTAAAAATGGCTTTTAGGCAACTACACATCATTTTAAAAAATGACATTTGGTCTTTTTGAAGGTAAAAATAGCTGGAAGTTATTCAGAGGTTTTCTTTGTGAACAATGTATATGATCACTCTAGTTAATCTATCCCATTTTTGTTCAGTAACATTCTATGATTGTAATACAGTAAGGCCACTCTAAGCCGCTGCGGTATAAAATTAATATCAATACTTGTTTAGACTGATACTTATCAGAAAATTGCATCTTAATAAATTAAAATTTCATTTAATTCAGGGTACCTGGGTGGCTCAGATGATAAGTGTCTACCTTTGGCTCAGGTCATGATCTCAGGGTCCTGGGATCTCCTGCTCAGTGAGGAGTCTGCTTCTCCCTCTCCCTTTGTCTCTTCCCCACTTGCGTGACCTCTAATAAATTGATCAATCAATAGAATCTTTAAAAAATAAAATTTCATTTAATTCTATCTTTCTGTAAAGAATTAACACATATTATAAACTTTAAAATGATGAAAATATTTTATTTCATTTTATGAATAAAATGGGGGTGGCCCTGGACCCCAAATTATAATACTTGGAAATGAAAAAAAAACTTTTTCCAACACAACATCATGTAAGTTGGTAAGTGAAAATTTTAGTCTAGATAATTGATTTTAGAAATAACAAAAATACTTGACATTGTTGAAAAGTGAATTGTATGTTCTGTTTCTATTAAAGGAGGTCTAGGTAAATTAGACTAATAGATTCCTACTGAGAAGAATTAGAAAAACTTGGCAAACTATTAAAAAAACTTTTTTGACAGCATCAGAGAAATTATAGTGAAGAATAACAGATGGAGTTAACACCTAAGAGTAAAGAAAAGAGAGAAAACTTATTCCCTAAAATACTTCTGCTTAAAATGTGACACGTACATCAGCTAATAGTCCTTGAACTGCTTGCTCCAATCAAGCAGTTCCTACAAAGGAGGGAGAAACTTTATTTAAAAAAAAATCCAATGGACAATAAGTATATGAAAATATCCTTTTCTTTTTTAGTCTTCAGCAAAATGATAATACTATAATGAGGAGCCCTCATACGCTGCTGGTGCCCCCAGAGAAGTCAGTTTTTAATTATGATAAAGTTGCACTTTTAATGTTGTCTCTTGTGAATTATACATCTGATGTCATGTATAAGTAACCTTTGCCTAATTTAAGACCACGCAAAATTTTCCTGCATTTTCTCTATTAGTTTTATAATTTTAGTTTTTGTATATAGTGTCTAGGTCTGTTGCTCATTTTTAGATTTTTTTGTTTGCTTTTGTTTTTGTTTTCGTGCATGGTGTGAGGTAAGGATCTAAGTTCATTCAATTTATACTAAATGTATGTATGTTTTGGGACACCCAGTTGTTTCCTCATTGTTTGTTGAGAAGCTGACTTCTTTTCATTGAATCTTCTGGCACTTTTTACCCTAAATCAGCTGACCAAAAACATGCTGGTGTTTTTCTGGACTTTCTATTATTTTCCATTGATTTATATGTTTATCTTTATGAAAATATTATACTTTATTAGTAAGATTTAATTTAGTTTTCGAGTAAGTTTTGAATTCAGATAGTCTTTCAGTTTTGTACTTATTTTTAAAATACTGCCGTAGCTATCCTTTGCTTTTCTAAATAAATGTTATCGTCAGCTTGCTAATTTACAAAATAAGGATTTCAATAGGAATTTCACTGATTTTGCAGATTGGTTTGAAAAAATTGCCATACTATCAATATTCATTCTTCCAATCAATGAGCTTGATATACTTCTCCATTCACTTAGAGATACCTAATTTCCCTCAGGAGTGTTTTGTAGTTTTCGGTGTACCTGTCTTATACTTTTTTGTTGAAATTGTTCTTAAATATTTTATTATTTTTTATGTCATTGTGAATAAGAGTGCTTTCTTAATTTCACAGTCAGAGACTTTTTTTGGTAGGAGATAAAAATCCAATTGACATTTTACATTAATTGTATCTTGCATCTTTGCTAAAATTTCCTTATTAGTCATTTATTTCCTTATTAGTCATTTAAATTATTTTAAAATATCTACATAAGAAATTGTGTTGTTTGTGAAAAAGGACAATTTTTATTTCTTCTTTTTTCAATCTATTTATTCTTTATTAATTTACTATATTGTCTTGAATCTCTATTATACTGTTAAGCAGAAGTACTGAGATAAAACTTCCTGTATGGCATGTATCCAATCTTAGGGGTAGAGGAAATATTTATTTATTTATTTATTTATTTACTTATTTTATTTATTTATTTATTTATTTATTTATTTATTTATTTATTTATTTTTCAATCTTGGGGTAGAGGAAATATTTAAAGTGTGCTATTTGTTGTCATCTTTATTTATTTATTATTTATTTTGTAGATGCCATTTTCAGAGTAAGAAAAATAATTTATATTACTAGTTATTGAGGGTTCTCTTTTTTAAAAATGTGAATGTTTTAGATGTTAGCAAATTATTTTATTACACCTATTGAGATAATCTTTTTTTTTATTTTATCCTATTATGATGAGGCCTTATATTAATTGTTTTCTAGACATAAAACCAGCCTTGCATATATATGACTCATTGTATCTGATCTTTGTGTATAGGTCTTTATATATGTTGCTGTGCATTTGATTTTCAAATTTGTAATAACTGTCAATTTTATTCCTATAGTTAATATATCCAAGTAATTTGAGATTTTTGCTTTCAATTGCTGCATTAAGAGTGTTTACAAAAAAAAAGAGTGTTTACAAGTCTTTATAAGCTGATAGAAGTTCTTTTGATTGTGTCTAAAAGCAAAAACTCAAATGACCAAGAAGACAAACAAACAAAAACTTTTTGAAGGATATAAGTAATATGCCATTATAAAGTACATATAGCTGAAAGAGATAAAAAAAAGAGTAGAAAAAATAACATACCTCAGGGCACCTGGGTGGCTCAATTGGTTGAGTATCTATCTGCCTTCTGTGTGGGTCATGATCCTGGGGTCCTGGGATCAGGGGCTCCCTGCTCTGTGGGAGCCTGCTTCTTTCTCTCCCTGCTGCTCCCCCTGTTTGTGCTCTCTCTTTCTGTCAAATAAATAAATAAAATCTTTAAGAAAAAAATAACACGTCAATGCTGAAAGAAAGTTATAGATCATTTTTGATAAGTATAAGTTAATGTTTTTATCCTACTCATGTGAATAGGTTCTAAATATTTTATAGCTTGATATTTTGCACAAATCTTTTCATACAAAAATGAAACTTTCCTATTAAAAATAATTACAGTTGGTTTAAAATTAAATATCCGATGAGAATCTATCAAATAAGATATATATAAAATATGCCAGACATAAATAACACACATAAAAATATCAAAAAATTAAAAGTTAAGTGCAAGGCAAAGATAAAGCAGGTACATCCTAATATAAATAAAGCAAAGGCCAAATCCTCATAATAAAGCAAAATTATTTTTAAGGTCTAATTGCGGAGCAAAATTTTGGCTTTATGAATATTTTTTCTTACCAAATATTATAGAAATACTCCTAAGACTTTTCAACTCCTCTTCATATCTTATGCATTCTCCAAGATTCAAATATCTAATAGTTCTGTCTTAAATTTCTGGACATGTTGAGCAAACATCCCATAGCATTAATCTACAGCCTGACAGAGCACATTTTCTCTTGTTCTTTGAATTTTCCTGTAGCTTCTTTGCAGAGTTGCAGGAAAACTCTTCTTTTCAAGCAAAAAGGAAGACTGAATTGCATTTTAATCCATTTTAGCTTAGTATTTTACTTATTTTAACTTTATCTTACTTTACAAACTAATAATATATATTTGAATTTATTATTATAAACCAAACCAAACTTAATAAATATAGTGATGACCAATGACCATGGAGAAATTTCCACTGCATATTTTTTTTGCAAAAATATTTTAGTAAAAGAAAAAATTAACCATAAAACATGCCATGATCCAACCACTTAAATTAGAAAACTTAGGGTTGTGGGCAATGCACATTATTCTCAGAGAGTTACCCAGAAACTAGCGTAATGAGAGACAAAGGGAGGGAGGGAGTGGGAGGAGAGAATGACTGATTGATGGTTAAGGAATTAGCTCCCATGATTGGATGCAGAGGCTGGCAAGTCTAAAACCTGCAGCATGGATGGGAAGTCTGAAGACCTAGGAAATAGATTATATTGCAGTTAAAATCTGAAGGCAAAGGCTGGCCACATTCCCTCTTCCTCAAGGGAATTCAATCTTTTTCTTAATACCTTCAACTGATTGGATAAAACCCATCCATATTAAGGAATCCTCCTTAACTGGACTGAGAGGGGGAACGAAGAGGGCAGGAAGAAATCCCGCCCCAAACTTCCACCTCCCTTTTCTCTACTTTGTAATTTATTGATCAGTTTCCGAAGGGAGATGGGTGCCCTTTCCCCGCGGGAAGGGAGCGGGGCTTCCTTCCCGGGCCACATGCTAGGAGAAGCTGCCTGCTCCCCTTTCTTCTCCCCAGTCGCGGGGCCCAAGTCTTCCTTCTTCGTCCGAAAGGAGGGGAGGGGGGACTCGCTGCTACAAGCCTCGCCCCACGTGCCACTCATCCCCGCGCCGCCACCGCATCAGGTCGCCGGTGCCTGGGGTCAGCTGCGGGTGGACCCCTCTTCCTCCCCAGTGTCTCGTGTCCCCGGGGCCTCTCCGCCCCCCCCGTGCTGTGGCCGTGTCCGTGCCCCGGGGACAGGGGGGGCAGAACTGCGCTCCCAGTTCCCCTCCGGCTCTGGGGTTTGCATGGGAGAATCCTCTTTCCATGATGCCACTGGGCGACGTGGCGTGGGGGGAGGGAGGACGGTGGGGGAGCCCTCGCCCGAGACTCTTGGTCGGCCTCCCTGCCCCAGGCGTCACTCAGTGATCATGGGTAAAGAGAACTGTTTCAAAAAAAAAAAAACCCTGAGCCTGACCCTGACCCCTAACCCTAACCCCTAACCCTAACCCTAACCCCTAACCCTAACCCCTAACCCTAACCCCTAACCCTGACCCTGACCCTGACCCTGACCCTAACCCCTAACCCTAACCCGTTCCCTAACCCGTTCCCTAACCCGTTCCCTAACCCGTTCCCTAACCCTAACCCGTTCCCTAACCCTAACCCTAACCTGTTCCCTAACCCTAACCCCTAACCCTAACCCTAACCCCTAACCCTAACCCATTCCCTAACCCTAACCCCTAACCCTAACCCTAACCTTAACCCGTTCCCTAACCCTAACCCGTTCCCTAACCCGTTCCCTAACCCTAACCCGTTCCCTAACCCTAACCCGTTCCCTAACCCTAACCCTTTCCCTAAGCCTAACCCTAACCCGTTCCCTAACCCATAACCCTAACCCGTTCCCTAACCCTAACCTGTTCCCTAACCCGTTCCCTAACCCGTTCCCTAACCCTAACCCTAACCCATTCCCTAACCCTAACCCGTTCCCTAACCCTAACCCGTTCCCTAACCCTAACCCGTTCCCTAACCCTAACCCCTAACCCGTTCCCTAACACCTAACCCTAACCCGTTCCCTAACCCCTAACCCTAACCCGTTCCCTAACCCTAACCCGTTCCCTAACCCTAACCCTAACCCATTCCCTAACCCTAACCCATTCCCTAACCCGTTCCCTAACCCTAACCCCTAACCCGTTCCCTAACCCCTAACCCTAACCCGTTCCCTAACCCTAACCCTAACCCGTTCCCTAACCCTAACCCTAACCCGTTCCCTAACCCTAACCCGTTCCCTAACTCTAACCCGTTCCATAACCCTAACCCTAACCCTAAACCTAACCCGTTCCGTAACCTGTTCCCTAACCCTAACACGTTCCCTATCCCGTTCCCTAACCCTAACCCTATCCCGTTCCCTAACCCAAACACTAACCCTAACCCTAACCCTCTAACCCTAACCCATTCCCTAACCCTAACCCGTTCCCTAACCCTAACCCACTCCCTAACCCTAACCCTAATCCCTAACCTGTACCCTAACCCGTTTCCTAACCCTAACCCGTACCCTAATCCCTAATTGTCCCCTAAACCTAGCCCAAACCCCTGCCTTAACCCCTAACCCTAAACTTCAACCCCATCCCCCGCTCTATCTCTAAACGTATTCCCTCCCCCATCCCTTAACCCTAAACCCTATAACCTATCTGTAACATCACCCTTATCCATTCCCTAACTCAGTTTCCTAATCCCAAATCCGTACCTTACTCCTAACTCTTGACCCTTCCCCCATCTCTCACCCTAACCAGGAACTCGAACGCATAACCATGATCACTAATCCATATCATCTAATTTCACCCTAACCACATATTGCTCACCCTAAACCCTAACCCTATCTCAATTGCCCCCATTCACTTACCTTGTCGTTCTGAGTAGCTGCTGCTGAGGTGGATGTGACTCCGAACAGCGCCTCCAGGGTCCTCCAGCAGGTCCTGAGGAAGCCGGACTCCTGTCATGGCAGACGTGGGCCCATGTCTTCCTGAGTCATAGACAGCAGGTCCTGAGGACGAGGGGGGTCCTGTCACTGTGGACTATGCCTCACATCCTCCAGAAGCCTCCCTGCGGGTTCTGAGGAGGCCAGGTTCCTGTCACCGTGGACGCGGCCCCACATGGGACTGAAGCCTACCCGCCAGTCCTGAGAAGGCCGGGGCTCCTGTCAGTGTAGACCCGGCCCCACGTCATCCCGAAAACTCACCGTGGGTCCTGAGGAGACCAGGCTCCTGTCAGCGAGGACACGGCTCCACATGGTCCTGAAGCCTACCTGCGAGTCCTGAGGAGGCCGGGGCTCCTGTCAGCCTGGACGCGGCCCCACATCCTCCTCAGGCAGCCAGAGCACAGACTGGCTCCTGTTACTGCTGGCGGAGGAGGCCTACTGAGTACACACGCCCCCTGACTCGGGCCTGGGCTCAGGTGCTGAAGGAGGCGGTGAGGGAGGCGGAGTCCCCACGCCCAGGGCAGGACCTGCCTCCTTCCAGGCTCCAGCTGAGACCTATTGAAGAAACCCAACCCCACCCCCCCACCCCCTTGGAAAATTTAGGACCACGCCTAACCCAGAGGCAGCACATCCAGGCGCCTTCCCGGAATTTAAGCAACGAAAAACATTCTGTGGTTTTTCCGAGATAAGAAAACCATTCCCCCCCCCACGCCCTGACTGGAAAGTCCCTGAACATGTTCATGTTGACCTTCAAAGAAATCAATCGTGTCTTAACCCGAATGCTATGCTAATCCCGCGGTTTGCCTTTAAAAGATGCCTGTAATTGCCAATCTGGGCTCTTCCACCTTTGAGGCCGAGGGCCCGTTTGCGCAAACGTTCAATAAAACCCTCTTGCTAGGGATCCCTGGGTGGCGCAGCGGTTTAGTGCCTGCCTTTGGCCCAGGGCATGATCTTGGAGACCCAGGATCTAGTCCCACGTCCGGCTCCCGGTGCATGGAGCCTGCTTCTCCCTCTGCCTATGTCTCTGCCTCTCTCTCTCTCTCTCTCTTTCTGTGACTGTCATAAAAAAAAACCCTCTTGCTAGTTGCATCTGCCTGTCTGGGGTCTGAGTCTCTGGGGCCTCTACCGAGACACTTTGGCCCCCGTGAGCTAGGGTCCAACACTATGAGCTTCGGAAACGTCATGCTGAAATGGAGCACAACACCCGGCTTCCCCAGAAATACTTAAGGACAAGGAATTGGAGCCCACAGGATGCGAAATGAAATGTGGACCAGACTTTATCGTGTCCGCCAAGACTCACTCAACCCTCTTCCACTGTGGGCGGGACTGTGGGCTGGTGCAGCTGCCCTGGAAACAGTGCCAAGGCTCCTCAGGAACTTACCGATAGAGCTGCCCTGCGACCGGCAGGTGCACGGCCTGGAGCTCACTCTGAAGATACAGATGCAATGAAACGCCAGGCGGGACACCTGCGCCCCGATGTCCACAGCAGCCGGGTCGACAGTAGCCACACTGTGGGAGGAGCCTCGGTGTCTTCAGACAGATGATGGATAGAGGATGGGAGATAGATGATGGTCATAGAGAGAGGAATGGTACTGCTATCAAAGAGAAGGAAATCTTGCCATTTGCAATGACGCGGATACAACTAGAGGGATCCTGTTAAGTGAAATAAGTCAGTCGGGAAAGACAATGACCCTATGGTGTCATTCATAGGTGGAATTAAAGAAGCAAAGCAGATGAACATCTGTGAAGGGAAGGAAAAACGAATAAGATGAAAACAGATGCAGGAAATACAGATCTGAATCATTGGAAACAATCTGAGGGTCACTGGAGGGGAGCGGGGGAGGGGATAACGGGGGATGGGCACGAAGGATGGCAGGTGATGTCACGAGCACTGCTGTTCTCTCCAACTGGTGAATCCCTGAATTCTACCTCTGAAAGTATAATACACTATACATTAATTAATTGGGTTTAAATTAAGTTAAACAAAATCAGTTGTATCAGAGCACATTTTCTTCTGGACTCCCTGTTCTGCTCCTTCAGCTTATGCTGGAACCACCCCCTGTGGGTCTAAGTAGGCGCCACACCTCGTGCCTGGCCCAGCCCAGGGCTAGAACTCACGACCCCGAGATCAGGACCTGAGGTGAGGTCAGGAGTCGATGCTTAACTGACAGAGCCAGCAGGGAGCCGAGAACCACACTGCTTTATCCTGTGTCTCTGTGACATCGTTCGAAAGAGAAAAGTGCTGCGCCCCACTCTGTCCTGCTTTTCCAATACTGATTTGCTGTCCGGGGTCATTTGTGGGGGCTGACGGATGTTAGGGTTTTTTTTTTTTTTTCCTACTTCTAGGATCTACCACCATGATTTTGATAGGAATGACATTGAAACCGAGGGTGGCTTCAGGAACTGTGGACATTTTCACAAGAGGAGGCTTCCACCCCACGAACCCAGGACGGCCTCCCAGAGCCTGGTATGGCTCAGTGCACAAGTCTTGTGCTCCTTTCGTTCAGTCTCATTATTTAGTCTCTGTGATGCTCCTGAGAAGGGAGTCACGTCCTTCATTTCGTTCCTGAGTGCTCATTGTCAGGACGCAGCAAGGCTACTGAGCTCTGTAGGTTCAGTTGGTGTCCCATGAATTTACTGAATTCAATCATTAGTTCTAACAGGTTTTGGTGGGGGCTCTCGGGTTTCCTGTTTCTAGCACCGCGTCTTCAACAAATAGGGACAGTGTGACGTCCCCCTTCCAGGAGTGGAACCTTTGCTGTTTCCTGTCTGTTGACTACATTAGGACTTCCAGCACTGAGAGGGGACCTCCTTGGCTTGTTCCTGCTCTTAGGGGAGACGATTTCAGGTTTTCACCCTTTCACCCTTTCAGGTTTCACCCTTGAGGATGTCAGCTGCGGGCCTTCCTAGCGGAACTTTATTCTGTTGATAGACATTTCCTCAAAACCCACTAGGCTTTTGAAGTTGTACTTTGTCAAATGCTTTTTCTGCAACTCTTGAGAGGATCGTATGCTTTTTGTCCTTTCTCTCGTTTTTTCTTTTTTAAAGATTTTATTTATATATCCTTGA
>NW_024570522.1:0-6582 GCF_018345385.1 Vulpes lagopus | reverse complement strand
GTTTTGTTTTGTTTTGTTTTGTTTCAATCGGAGCGATCGATCACTAAAAGGCTACTGCCAAACCTGACGATGAGCAAAACGGAAGAAAACCTTCCTGGTTCCTCACAGAGTTCAAGCCCTACAGCGTTGCCCGTACCAAGATCAGAGATAACTGTCCACTCTCTATGGCGTCCCTCCTCCCGAGGACGCCCCAGCTCCTTATGGAGCATGCACACGCACGGTGCACGCGCACGGCGAAAAGCGGGGCGATGGAACCAGACCTAGAGAAACCTGCAGCGAAGGTTGAGATCCCGACCACACACACACCACACACACACACACACACACCCGCCAGCCACAGGAAATTCTGGCAGGCTACCCCTGGGTGCTTAGGGGGCCTGTGCTTACTTGCAAGTGCTCACTGACCTGGGACACGTGGAAGGGGACCTGAGGCTCAGATGGCAAACCGGGTTGATGGGGTGCGTTGCTCATGCTGAATGCTCTGCTCTCCACGATTAGAGAAAGTGGCAATGAGGCCAGCCAGGACCTGAACCTAACTAAAACTCCCTCTGGCCATCAGTAATGTCCCGGACTGTTGGTGAGGAACCAGTGCTCGGCTTGCTCGGGGAGACAGGACTGCTCTGTCTTCTTCGGGTTGGGGTTGTCTTGGGTTGTTGCTGACGGCTTTGGGTATCTTTGCAGGACACCGGCTCTCTCTTTCGAATGGGAAACCCAAAGGATGGATGGGGTCCGGACGCGGTCACGCTCGCTGTCCACTGGAGTTGTTGTCACCCAGCCAGCGGGGAGATCGGAAAATGGGTCTTTCGTGACTCTCCACAGTAGAGTGAGACCAAGGCTAAAACTTTGTTGGCATCTCGTCTGTGTCTACGTGTCCCTATGGATTCATAGAGGAGAGGTTTCCTCTACTACGGTGCTATCTTGCTGACCATCCCTTTGTAAAGGAACTTGTGCTTAGGAGTTCAAAGGCGGCGCGGGTAAAATCGGGCACAGGACAGTCGGAGAGATAAGGAACGAAGTGACACTATTTTCACAAGTTCCACGATTGGGATGAAGTTCTGTTCGTTCGTTCGTTCGTTCGTTCGGTCCGTCCACCATCCGTCTGTTCCGTCCGTCCGTTCGTTCATCCGTCCGTCCGTCCGTCCGGTCGTTGTTCGGGGACCCCCGGTTTCTCAGCGGTTAAGCCGTTCTGCCTTCATTCAGGGCCGATCATGCGGGTCCGGGATCCTTTCCTGCATCTTTTCCCCTTGCGGGGACCTGCCTTTGCCCATGTCTCTGTCTCTGTCTCTGCTTCTTCTCTCTCACGGGAAAGCCACAAAATGTTTTTAAAAAAGGAAAGATGCTCGGTCTGCACTCTTCCCTCCCCTCCCCTTTCTCCCCTTCCCCACTTCACACAGTCCCTTTTCTCTCTGAAAGAAAGCTAATATTTACAATTTTCCCAAAAGCCTGCCAATGGAATGGAGACTACTGGAGAACGATAAGGAAAACAACCCCGTGTGTGACAAGTAGGAGACGTGTAGGAAACGTACAAGGGTGAGAATACATGTTTTGGTGGGGCCCCCCCCCCCCAAAATAATTCTGTCCTGAAATAATGAGCCTGGCTTTTTTTTTTCTTTATTAAGATTTTATTTACTTGGGATCCCTGGGTGGCGCAGCGGTTTGGCACCTGCCCTTTGGCCCAGGGCGCGATCCTGCCGACCCGGGATCGAATCCCACGTCGGGCTCCGGTGCTGGAGCCTCCCTTCTCCCTCTGCCTGTGTCTCTGGCTCTGTCTTCCTTCTATTTTCTCAAGAATAAATAAATAAAATCTTAAAAAAAAAGATTTTATTTATTTAAATCATGGAGGGAGGGAGGGAGGGGAGGAGGGGGAGGAGGAGGAGGGCAGGCGGGAGAGAGGGAAAAGAAGGCTCCATGCAAGGAGCCGGGTATGGGCCCCGATCCCAGGAGTCCGGGATCAGCCTGAGCCAAGCCAGATGCTCAAAGGGACGACCAGCACCAGGCATCCAGAGCCTCCCTTCTTTAGACCAAAGAAATTTAAGGCTGAATCTGAACAAAAAAGACCATTGTAGAAGGGGTTTCTGAAGGAAAACAACTAGGGAATTTCTTTAAGTTTTTATTTATGTATTCGTGAGAGACTCACAGAGAAAAGGGCACAGAGCAGAGGGCAGAGGTGCAAAAGACACGGGAGGGAGAGAAGTGGGATCCACGAGGGAGCCCACTGTGGGACTGGATCCTGGCCCCCCGGGATCACACCCTGAGCCAAAGGCAGAGGTTTCAACCTGAAAAAAACCCCGGGTTCTGGAGCAAAAATTTTTTTGAAAAGGAATTGTATGCATTGCCCCCCAGGACAGACTGAGATTGGGGAAAAGTGAGCCCTTTTCTAGAACCCCTGGTATAGCATTAAGACTCGGTCTTGTCTCTGTTAAAATGAAGAGTTTCTTGCGTTGGTAGTCTAATCACGGCCCAAGGGATTTGTAACCGGAAGAAAAAAAATATGTTATTATTTTCCCTCTCCAGACCAGCAGGTTTTTATATTCCTTTTTTTCACGAATTACCCCCGTGAAGAGCAGTGAAAACTTCTCAATATTAAAGGAGCTACATTTTGGGGACAACTCTATAAGCTCTGTGGAATCTCTAGGGCCCCCTGGCGAAACAGATACTGATGTTGTTTTCAGTTTTGTATGACCCCTGATCCTTTATAGGCCTGGGGGCCTTGAAAGTTCTGAGATGTTGGTTGGTTGGTTGGGTTGGAGGATGGATGGATGGATGGACCCCCATGGATGGAAAGGATGGATGGATTGTGTATCTGGCTGGCCGGCTGATGCTCAGCTGTTTGTGGTTCCTTCATCCGTTCATTCATGGATTTTCAGCGGATCCAGAAAGTCTAGCCCCAAGTTGAGTTCTTGACTAACATAGGTCGTTTACCTGCTATGTTGAAGGCACGTGAGAAGCAGCGTAGACAAAGAATCATAAAACCCTCTTAGATTGTATTGGTTGTGTGAATGTGTGGGTGTTCCAAAGCGACTTTAAAGTCGTTAAAGTGGTTAACGTGCCCTGCCGTACATTGTTTAAAAAGCTGTGTGTGAAAAAATCATAATCGGTTTTCTTCTCGCTGCCTTAGCCAACTCTCTCGGGTCTGTAAACACGTTACCACCCGTGTGACCGCCATGTCATTTTACAGGTGTTCTGTGCTCTTGCCAAAAACAAACAAACAACACAACACCAACACACACCACAAGAACATTTATTTATTTATTTATTTATTTATTTTTTTATTTATTTATTTATTTTTCCCAGATTCCAGAAGAACCCGCAAGGACTTTTGACACATCTCAGTTTCTGGTCACCCCGAGATCATCGAACAACAGTATGAATTGCAGAACTAGTGAAATAGCTGCATTTGCCCAGAACAAAACCAGGGATGCCTGGGTGGCTCAGTGTGGAGCCTCTGCCTTGGGCTTAGGGCGTGACCCGGAGTCCTGGATGGAGTCCGCATCAGGCTCCTGCATGGAGCCTGTCCTTCTCTCTCTCTCTCTCTCTCTCTCTCCTCTTCATACATGAATAAAACTTAAAAACGAACCAAAAAAAAACCAACTACAAAGGAACTCATGGACTGAAAAGAGCGAAAGACAATGATGACTGGTTTCTTTGTTTTTGTTTTTTAAGATTTTATTTAGTTATTCACGAGAGACACAATGAGGAGAGAGAGAGGCAGAGACATAGGCAGAGGGAGAAGACGCAGGCTCTGTGGGAGAGACCATGCGGGACTCAGGATCACCACCCTGAGCCAAAGGCAGCGCTCCCACACTGACACCCAGGCATCTGTGCACCCTTTTAAAGGACTCTTGTTCAAATCACTGTGATCCCCTCATGTTTGCTCTTCCAGTTTGAAGGAAACTTTGTAGAGATATCTATACCTTAGAGAAATTTTAGGAACGTGTGAGATTGTAAACAATTAAAATCCTTATCCTTGGGCAGCCCGGGTGGCTCAGCGGGTTTAGCGCTGCCTTCTGCCAGGCCGTGATCCTGGAGACCCTGCATGGAGCCTGCTTCTCCTCTGCCTGTGTCTCTGCCTCTGCCTCTCTCTCTCTCTCTCATAATCTCTCTCTCTCTCTCTCTCTCTCTCTTATTGTGTGTTTGTATCTCTCATGAATAATACATAACAATCTAAGAAAAAAAATCTTTAAATCCTTATCTTTTCCCCTACCTGTGACCGTCAGTGTTCAGAAACTTCGTGAGTTATCTCTTTTCTTTTTTTTTTTTTCTTTTTTCTTTTTTTTATTTCTTTTCTTTCTTTCTCTCTCTTTTTCTAATGAGTTATCTTTCTTTTATGGCAATTGCATCATCTGCGTGGGTCTGTTCTGTGGGAATACGTTCTCATTGTAACCGGCCACTGTTGGAAGAATCCCTTGTATCACCAAGCCTGCCTTCCTTGAGTGCCAATGGCATCTGTTTTTCTTTTCTCTTCTCTTCCTCCGCCGCCCCCGCCCCCCGCCCCCCCAGGTTTATTTTCAGAGTGATCTCTACTCCAACGTAGGGCTCCCACTCACGATCCTGGAGGTCAAGAGCCGTGATCTCTACTGACGAGCGGGCCACGGCCCCTGGAATCGCATCCTAAGACTCAGATAGGATCGGACAGCCTGGGCGGAACTGAGATCCACTTCTCGGGGAGCCAGCCGAGCCCTCGGAACCTGAGCCTGATACCTTCCTTCCAGAGGTCGCACGGCCTCACTGGGCGAGTCAAGAGTGCCACCTCCTGGCGGACGAAACGAGAGTCGGCTGCTTTACCTCAGCGAGCCTCCAGGTTGCCCTACAAGGTGCTTGGAAATGCTGAGGCTCAACACACCCGGAACCACACCCAACGGAAGAACAGAAAGAAGAGCAAAGGGATGCTGAAGTTCTTCCTTCTGGCCTTGCTTTACAGGCGTGTGCCGTCTGCGACCACGCTGTCTCGAGGACAGGAAGAAAAGAGTCCAGATGGCTGAACCGGGGTTCTGCACTTGCGGACCACAGGAACCCCTCCAGCCTGACCAGGAATCCCTTATCTGAGCCGGGACAGGGGGTCTTGTTTTGTGTTTCGGTTGTGGTCCAAAAGACAGGCGTCACCTACGGTGGAACTTGTAAACCCTTTCTAAGCCTGAGTCGTCTCAGCGGCATTACATACCTTCACACATCTCCTCGCCAAGTTATCTGTCCATTCCTTTTTAACCGCTTTTTTTAATTTTAAATTTTTTATTTATTTCTATATTTATTTATCTATTTATTTATTTATTCATTCATTCATTTAATTATTCATTCATTCATTATTTTTAAGGTTTTTTTTTTAGTCAGGGAGAGCGAGAGAGAGAGAGAGAGAGGGAGAGAGAGAGGCAGAGACACAGACAGAGGGAGAAGCAGGCTCCATGCAGGGAGCCGATGTGGGACTGGATCCCGGGTCTCCAGGATCACACCACAGTCTGCAGGCGGCGCCAAACCGCTGCGCACCGGGGATCCTTAATTTTAATTTCTTAAACTGTATTGATCGGGCATGGGATCTCTGCTCTCTCTCTCTCTCTTCCTCTCTCTCTCTCTCTTCTTCTCTCTCTCTCTCGAATAAATAAATAAATAATAAATAAATAAAATCTTTAACAAATAAATGAATAAATAAACTGTATTATTCAAGGGAGACACACAGAAGGAGGCCGGGAGAGGCGGAGGAGGGAGAAGCAGGCTCCCACGCGGGGAGCCGGTGCGGTGCTGGATCCCAAAACGCTGTGATGATGCCGGGAGCCTGAGTGGAAGGCAGCCGCTCAAACGCGGGGGTATGCCACCCGGGCACACCTCGTCCGCACCTCTTCTTCCACCGCACCACGGTCTTGCGCGTTCGTTCATCTGGTTCCCACAACAGGACTCGTGCTCCAGGTCTATCCCTAGACACACCTAGGATCCCCAACTAGGGAATAGGTTCAGATGGGACCGATGCTCATGGGACCGTGCTCCTGTTTGAGGACTGTCCTCGGTTGTGTAGCGGTGGCGGCCCGGGCACAAAGGGTTTTCTCTCCACCACACCGCCAGGGTTTTTGCGTCACGTCGTGGGGAGATGACGCGGGGAAGAAAAGGGTTTGGTTTTGGGGGACATTTCTACATCCCATCTGGGAACGCTCCACACCCCACCCCCGGTGTCCCGGGTCTGTAGGAGTGAGGGCAGCAGGAAGCCCCCATGGATGATATTTTGCAAGTGGCCCTTGCCTGGGGCGGAGCCTGGGCGGACCGGACCCGGAACCGGACATGGAAAACGGTGCAGCCGGGTGGTTCGGAGGCAGGGCCTGCGGGACGACCGGTGGCCCGCGTGTGGGGGTGGGCGCGTGGGCGGGGTGGGGGCATTGCCCCAGTGGGGCAGATGTCCCTCAAGGAGGCGGAGGAGGAAAGCCCCCAAGGCCCTCTTTGGCGCCCCGTCCTGCCCCTCCCGGTCAGGGGAAAATATGACCCCCGGGGGAAACGGACCCGGGGGACCCAGCTGCCCCGCGATCCATTTAACCCGGTACGGTGTGGCGTGTTTCGGTTTGCCTGCCTCCTCCCATATCTTGATCCAATGGCGCTTTCAGT
>NW_024570521.1:0-7313 GCF_018345385.1 Vulpes lagopus | reverse complement strand
CTAGCGCGTCACGGCGAGGGAGGTTTTAAAGACCCTTTGGGGGTCGCCCGTCCGCCTCGGGGTCGGGGCGGGTCGGGCCGCGGGGAGAGGGTCAGTCCCATCCCCCGGACTCCGCCGCTCGGGCCCCGCGCCACCCCGTGGGGCGTGGCGGGGGGTCGCAGGCCTCGCACGCGGTCCACGCGGCCGCCGGGGAGGGCCTCGCCCCTGCCGGTGGCCGTCGGGCACGCGTTCTCCGCGTGCGCGTGCGCCCCCCCCCGCGTCCCCTGTTGTGGGTTGCGGGCGGGGCGGTGGGAATCCCCCTGGGTGCCTGTGGGTGTTGTCCGCGCTCGACCCCCGCGCCCGCGCGGGCGGGGGGCGGCGGCCGGACGCCCCGTTCGTTGTCCGGACCCTTCGACCTTGTCGGGGTCTCCGATCCTCCTTGTCTCTGCTGGCCGGCCAGAGCGCACTACGGGGATGTGCCGTTGCAGGGAGGGCGGGCTTTCCCCTCCGCTCAAAACGCGTACGACTCTAGCGGGGATCACTCGGCTCGTGCGTCGATGTAGAAACGCAGCTGCTGCGAGAATTAATGTGAATTGCAGGACACATTGATCATTCGACACTTCGAACGCCACTGAACGGCCCCGGGTTCCTCCAGGGGCTACGACTGTCTCTGAGCGTGGCTTGGCATCAATCGCCGCCCTGGTGGCGGCGCGGCTGGGGGTTCCCCTCGCAAGGCCGGTCCGCCGGGCCCTCAGTCCCCCTAAGAGCAGACGCGAGTTGGCCGCCTCGCGGGCCTCCCCCCTCCTCCCTTCCCCGACTACCCTCCCGTGCCCTTCCACCGCCGCCCGCCCGGCTGCCCGCGACCCCCGCGCCCCGTGTGGTGGTGCGGAGCCGGGGGCCGGGCTTGGCGTGGGGCGGCGGGCGGTGGGTCGGGGTCGGGGTGTGGGGGGGGTGTCGTGAGAGGCGGTGCCCGCCGCGAGAAAAGGGAGAGATGAGGCGAGAGTTCGCGCGAGGAGGGCCGCGGCGACTGCGCGGTCCCCCTCTGGGGGAGGTCCCTCGCGCCCCCAAGCCGGCCTCGGGGTCCCCGGGGGGGGGTTCGTTTTTTTTTTGGGGCGGGGGGAAAAGGGGTTTGTTGTGGGGGCCCCGGGGCCGGGCCCGCCGCCCCCCCCCCCCCCCCCTTTCCCCCCCCCCCCCCAAACCCTTTTTCCCCGCTGGTTTTTCCCCGGCCCTTCCCCCCCGGGGGGGGGCCCCGGGGGGCCCCCAAAGGGGCCGGGGTTTCGCCCGGGGCCCGCCCGGGGCTGCGGCCCCCCGGCGGGGGCCCCGGGGGGGGAAACCCCGGGGCCCGCCCCCCGCCGTGCGCGCTTCCCCCCCCCCCCCCCGGGTTGGGGGCCCCCGCCTTTTGCCCCCCCCGGCCCCGGGGGGGGGTCCCCGTCGGGGGTCGCGGGGGGGGGGAAAGGGTTTGCGCCCCCGTGGGGGGACGTCGCGTCGAGGGGGGAGGGGGGCCCCGGGGGGGGCCCGGGTCTTCCGTCCGCCGGGCTCCCGGGCCGGGGGCCCCGGGGGGCCCCCCCCCCCCCCTCCCCCCCGCCGCCGCGGCCCGCCCGCCCCCCCCCCCCCCAGGCCCCCTTTCCCTCCGCCCCCGCCCCGCCCCGGGGCCCCCCGGGAAAGGGCCCCCGCGCCCCCGCCCCCGGCCCTCTTTCCCCCCTCGCCCGGCGTCCCCCCTTTCCCGTCGTGGGGGGGGGGGGGGGGCCGTGGGCCTTTTCGCCCGGTGGCTCTCTCTCCCGGCCTCGGGGGGGATTTCCCTCCGCCCCGCGGCCCGCGCCCCCTTTCCAAAGACGCGACCTCAAAATCTGACGTGGCGCCCCTGTTTGTTTTTTAAGCTATTAGTAAGCGGAAGGAAAAAAAAACTAACCGGGTTTCCCCTCAGAAAGGCGGGTGAAGGGGGGAAGAGCCCGCGCCGAATCCCCGCCCCCCCGGTTGGGGGCGCGGGAATGGGGGCGTCCCGGAAAAGGACCCCCCCCCGGGCGCCCGCTGTGGGGGGGCCCAATTTCTTCTAAATTCGAGGCCCGGCCCGTGGACGGTGTGGGGCCCGGGGTTAGGGGGCCCCCCGGCGCCCCGGGCCCCGGGTCTTCCCGGAGTGGGTTGCTTGGGAATGCGGGCCCAAAGGGGGGTTTGGTTTAAACTCCATTAAGGCCCTTAAATCCCGGGGCACGGGGGCCCCGATAGCAAAAAGTCCCCGTGGGGGGAAATTTGGGGAAAGAACTTTGGAGAGAGATTTCCCAAGGGGGGTTTGAAACCGTTTTTTTTTGGGTAAACGGGGGGGGGGTCCCCCCAAGCCCCCCCCGGAGGATTCAACCCGGCGGGGGGGCCCCGGCCGTCCCGGGCCCGGCCCCGGGGGAAATCTTTCCCCCCCCCCTTTTCCCTCCCGACCCCTCCCCCCGCCTTCCCTCCCCCCCCCCCCCGACCCCCCCCCCCCGGAGGGGGGCTCGGCGGGTGGGGGGGGTGGGGGGGGCGGGCCGGGGGTGGGGGTCGGCGGGGGGGACCCCCCCCCGGGGGGGGCCCGACCCCGGGCCGCCCCGGGGGGCCCCAATTTCCCCCCGGGGCCCGGGCCCCCCGGGACCGGCTCGGGACGGCCCGGGGAAAGGGCGGCCCGGGGGGAAAAAGGTTTTGGCTGGGGGCCCCCCCCCCCCTTCCCTCCCGGGAGGGGGGGGGGCCCAAACCCCCCGGTTTTTAAAAACAGCCCCCCCGGCAGAAGCGTGGGCCAAATTTCCCGGGGCCCCGAGGGGAGCAGACCGTCGCCGCGCCTCCCCCCTCCCGGCCCCCACCCCCCCCGGGGGGGGGTTGGGGGGGGGCGCGACGGTTTGGGGGGGGGCCCGGGCCCCGCCCCTCCCACGGCCGCCCCGTTTCCCCCCCCCCCCCCCGCCCCGGGGACGGGGCGCGGGGGGGGGGCGGGGGGGGGATTTCCCCCATTTCCCCCCCCCGGGGGGGGGTCGCGCCGCGGGCCGGGGGGTCTAAAAGGCGCCACCCCGTGACCAAACCCTCAAGCAAAAGCGGAGCCCCGGGGAAAGCGGCGTTTGGGCGGGCCCCCCCACCCAAACCATTTCGGAAACCAAAAACCAAGGAGTCTAAAAAACGTGCGGATTTCGGGGCTCGACCAAAGCCGCCTTTGGCGCAATGAAGGTAAAGGGGGGGGCGAGCCCCGTTCCCGGCCAAAGGTTTGGGACCCCGAGGCCTCTCCGGGTCCGGGGAGGGCGCCCCCCGGGCCCCGTTTCGCCCGCCGCGCCGGGGGGGGGGGGAGGTTTGGAGCTTTGAGCGAAACGGGTTAGGACCCAAAAGATGGGGGAAATTTATGCCTGGGAGGGCGAAGCCCAAAAAAGGGAAACTCGGGTTTGGGGTCCTTTAGGGGGGTCCTGAGTGCAATTTGGGGTGGGCCCGGACCTGGGTTTGGGGGGCCGAAAGCCCAATCGAACCTCTAGTAGGGGTTTTTTTTTTCCCCCCAAATTTTTCCCCTTTCAGGTTTTGGGGCGGCCGCTTTTTTTGCCACGCAAAACCCACGCATTTTATGGGTTTTAATTTTTTTGGGGAATTTAAAAAATTAAGAGGTTTGGGGCCAAAACGATCAAAACCCTTTTTCTCAAAATTTTTAAATGGGAAAGGGAAGGGCCCCGGCTCGCTGGCGGGGGCCCCGGGGTGGAAATTGCGCGTGGGCTAGTGGGCCATTTTTGGGGTTAAGCAAAAAATGGGCGTTTGGCGGGTTGGAACCCGAACGGGGGGGGTTTTTAAGGGGCCCGAGGGCCGCGTCATCGGGACCCAAAAAAAAGGTTTTTGGGTTTTGATATAGACAGCTGGACGGTGGCCATGGAAGCGGAATCCGTTTAAGGGGTTTTTTTGTAAAAAACTCCCCCTGCCGAATCAACTAGCCCTGTAAATGGGATGGCGCTGGAGCGTGGGCCCCCAAATACCCGGCCTTTTCGCTGGCAGTGGGTTTGGACGCTCGCGAGAGGGGAACCGGGGCGGGCGGGGGGGGGGGGGGCGGGCGGGGGGCGCGGGGGCCCCTCGTTTGCCGCGCGCTTTTGCGTGCGCGCGCGGGGGGTTTCTTCTCCCTCCCCCCCGGGGGGGTTGGGGGGGCCGCCGCCGCGTGCCCGCGGCCCCGCGCGGGGGGGGGCCGGCGGTCGCCCCTTTTTTTCTCACCCCCCCCCCCCCCCCGGGGGGAATACGCCGCGACGAGTAGGGGGGGCCCCGCTGGGGGTGAGCCTTAAAAGGCTGGGCGGGGGGGCCCGGGGGGGGAGCCGCCCGCAGGTGCGTTCTTGGTGGGTTAGTGGGCAAATTTTTTAAAAGGGAAAATTTAAAGGGGCCGAATTTGGAAAAGGGGTTTCCCAATGGGATCGAGTTGAACATGGGTAAAGTCGGTCCTGGGGAAAAATGGGGGGGAGCCCCGCCCCCGAAGGGAGGGGGGGAATGGCCTCCGTTCCCCTCAGCCGATCGAAAGGGTGGGGGTTCGATCCCCGAATCCGGGAGGGGGCGGGGGATGGGGCCGCGGGGCGTCCAGTCCCGGTTTTTAAAAAAACCCGGGACCCCCGGAGGAAGTAGCCGGGGGGGAACCCCCCGGGGAGGGGGGTTCTCTTTTTTTGTGGAGGGCCCGGGGGCCCCTGGAAGGGGTTTTCCCCCCCGAGAAGGGGCCCCTTTCCCTTTGGGAAAAAAGGTTTCCGCGGTTTCCGGCGGCGCCCGGGTTTGGTTTTCGCGGGCCCCTTGAAAAAAGGGGGGAAAAAGGGGGTGAAAAATTCTCGCGCCCGGGGGCCCCGAAACCTTACCCCCCCCCAAAGCGGGTCCCCAAGGGTGAAAAACCCCCTTTTGGCAGGGGTTGGGAAACAAGGTAGGTAAGGGTAGTCGGAAAGCGGATCCGTAAACTTGGGGGAAAAGGGAGGGGGCTCAAAGGGGGTTTGGGTCGGCGGGGCTGGGGCGCAAAAGGGGGGGTGGGCCCCGCCCCGGGTGGAGGGGGCGCCCCGCCCCCCCCACCCCCGGGGCCCCCCCCCGCCCGGGCCCCCCCCCCGCGGCCCTCCCCCCGCCCCCCCCCACGCCCCCCCCCCCCCCCCCCCCCCCCCCCCCCCCGCCCCCACCCCCCCCCCCCACCCCCCAGAGGGGCCTGTACTCCGTGGGTGGGATGGGCAGCGGCGGGGAGGGGGGGGGGGGGGGGGCGGGGCGGGGCGCCCCGGGGGGGGGGGGGTGGGGTCCCCGGGGCCCCCGGGGGGGGCCCGGCGGCGGCAAACTTTTGGGACCCCGGAGCCGGGCCTTCCCGTTGGATCGCCCCAGTTGCGGGGGGGGGTTCGGGGCCCGCCCGGGGGGGAGCCCGGCGGGCGCCGGCGCCCCCGGGCGGGGGGGTGCGCGGCCCCGGGTGCCGGGCGGCGGGGGCGGCGGGGGGGGGGGGTTTCCCTTTTCCCCCGCCCGCCCCGGGCTCCCCCCGGCCCCGCCCCGCCCCCGGGCCGCCGCCCCGCGGCGGGTGGGGCGCCCCGGGTTTCCCCCCAGGGGCCCCGGCCCCGGGCGCGGTTCCGCGCGGCGCCTGCCTGGGGCCGGGGCCCCTGGGAAAGCCGACTTAAAAAGGGTTTTGGGGCCCGGGGGGGAAAATCCAAAGTTTATTAAAAAAAAGCATCGCAAAGGGCCCCGCGGCGGGTGTTTGGACCCCCGATGGTTTTCCCAGTGCTCTGAATGTAAAAATGAAGAAATTCAATGAAGGGGGGGTTTTTAAAAGGGCGGGAGTAACAAAAATGACTCTCTTAAGGTGGGCCAAAAATTGCCTTCGTCATTTTAATTATTTGCGCGATGGGGGGGAATTGAACGAAATTCCCCTGTCCCTACCTATTTATCCAGCGAAACCACAGCCAAGGGGGGGGGTTGGGCCCCGGGAACCCGGGGGGAAAAGAAGCCCCTTTTGTTAGTTTCGACCCCTGGGTTGGGGCAGGTTTGAAGAGCCCATGAGAGGTGTAGAAAAAGTGGGGGGGGGCCCGGCCCCCCTTCCGCCCCCGCGAGGGGGGGGGGGCGGGGGTCCCCCGGGCCTTGGGGGCCCGCCGGGGGGAAAATACCATCCCTTTTATCGTTTTTTCACTAAACCCGGTGAGGCGGGGGGGGGGCCCCCGAGGGGCTTCGCTTCTGGGCCAAGCCCCCGGGCCCGGGCCGGGGGGCCCCCCCCCCGTTTCGGGGCCCAGTCCCAGGTGGGGAGTTTGACTGGGGGGGGTAAACCTGTAAAAAGGGTTAAGCAGGTGCCCTAAGGCGAGTCGGGAGGACAGAAACCCCCCGGGGAGCGAAGGGAAAAAGCCTTTTCGGTTTGATTTTCGGGTACGAATACAGCCGTAAAAGGGGGGGGGCCTCACGATCCTTCTGACCTTTTGGGTTTTAAAAAGGGGGGTTTGCAGAAAATTTTTACCACGGGGAAAAAAGGCTTGTGGGGGGGCCAAAAGGGTTTTTTTAGCGACGCCCGCTTTTGTCCTTTTTTTGTGGCTCTTCCTACCCATTGTGGAAGGGAGAATTCACCAGCGTTGGTTGTTCCCCCTAAATAGGGAACGTGGGGCTGGGTTTGGGGACCCTTTCGTGGGCGGGTTTATTTTTTTCCCCTTTAAGATAATGTGTTGTTGCCATGGAAACCCTCTCAGTCCCGGAGGGGAAAACCAAGGGTTTTCCAGACTTTTGGGTTGTTTGTGCTTGGCTAAAGGAGCCAAGGGGGGCAAAAGCTACCTTCTGTGGGTTTGGGGGACTGAAGTTTAAAAAGTCGAATCCCCCCCGGCGGAACGATACGGCGGGCCCCCGCGGAAAGGCCTGGGTTTGGGGCCTCGGAAAACCCGGTTTCCCCCCCCGTCCCCGCCGGCGGGGCCCCGCCGCGCGCGCCCCGCGTGGCGGGGGGCGTTTGCCCCGCCGGGGGGCGTGGGGGCCCGGGGGGCCGGTGCGGGGGAACCCCCTTTCGCCCCGGGGAAACGGGGCGGGGCCCGGGGAAAAAGGGGGGGGGGGCCCCCTGGGCCCGCCCGCAACGAACGTTCGGGGGGGAACCTGGTGCAAAACCCAATTCGTAGGACCGCTTCTGGGGTGGGGGGTTTCGTACTTTAGCAGGCAGCCCCTTCGTGCGATCTTTTGGGAAAAGTCACCCCTGGGACAAAAGGGTTTGTCGGCCCGGCCCTGGTCCTTGTCCTCTTCCTTCTCCCTTCCCCCCCCCCCCCCCCCCCCCCCCCCGGCCGTCCCCCCGCCCCCGGCCGCGGCGGGAGGGGGCGGGGCGGGGACGGGCCGGGGGGGCAGGGGGCAGGGGGGCGGGGGGGGGGGGCTCGCCGGGGGGTTTCCCCCATCCCTTCCGTTCC
>NW_024570520.1:0-6803 GCF_018345385.1 Vulpes lagopus | reverse complement strand
GAGGGATGTGCCACGCAGACGCAGGCCGACGCACTGACTGCCTGCTTGGTATTCATTCGGCTGATGTAACCCACGGAATTGTCGACATTGAACGACGTAAAGGTGTTGATGTTACCAGCTTTTTCGCGTCGACTGCGGTTATTGATTGAAATGAACATACCGCGACCATTCAGTTTGCCATTGATGGTTTTCGGACGCAGGTAGCGCACACCGGTGGTTTGTCCGTAAATCATGCGGTTTGAATTAGCATTGCTCGTTGGGCTGAAGTTCACCCCACAATCCTATCCGTGCTGGGTCGTCGGGTGTAGCGTGGTAGCTCACACGCAAGGTGTTTGCTCACGAGGCTTCATGCCGGGTTACCCATTGAAATGTTCAAGGGGCCGGCAATTGTCGGACAACGGCCAAAGAGGTCGGTCATCGAAGGTTCCGGACGATGAAACGCGGTAGGATGTCGAGTTGGTGGTTTTCGAGAAATTTGTAGCGGAAACGCACCTGAGGCGACACCTTAAACACGTCGCGCGTTAATGTGCGTGTCGAGGTGTATGTCCGGGGGCGATGTATGCCATTTTTGTTTTTCGGGGGTTTATGTCTACGCGGCATTGAAAGTTTATTTTTTCTCGGAGTTATAGCGGAATGCCACCCTCGTTAGCCGTTGTGTCGTGGTACTTATAAGTGGCATACTGCGAATTGAAATTTCGCGCCACTGCATTCAGCACCTCATCACGGTTGGGCAAGTGCGAGTTCCGGATATTTTAGGATCGCCAAAGTTTTCGTAACGGGAGAAACGGGTTTTTGAAAGGATCGTAAGCCAGCGAATCCAGGCTTGAAGCGCGAACGGTTTCGAATCCTGATAGCGGTGAGCAAACTGGTAACGGCCTCGGAGAACCAATTTTGCAACGGTTCAGCATAGCACAGTCGAACTCGGTGTTGTAGTTCTTCGAGGGCGTGGTGCTGTATGGTTCAGGAAGTTCTTTTTTCTTATCGTTTTGGTTGTTGTACTGAATGTTCGAAATTGAAAAGTGTTCGATCCGACTTTGAGTAGCTCCCGCGCAAATGCAGCGACAAGTTGCGTCTTTGGCTTTGGACGTCGCGTCACGTTCAAGCACCTCGACATTTTTCCCGTTTTGCTGTCGCCCATCGACAATCGCTGATTCGTGTTCACCATAGGGCCCGTAAAGTTCGGGATTGCTCAAATTACGTTTGGCCCGATGCTGCCCGGGAGGGGGATCACCGAAAAGGCATACGATTGTGTTGAACGTACCCGAAAGCAAAGCACCATCGTTGTGGGGACCGAGTACGAATAGCCCGGGCGGAAATTGAGGGTAGTCATCGTGTTGGGGACTCCATGCATCGCAAACTGGCATTGACGCTTGAGCTCGAAGGAACCGTTTTGCTGCGCGAATTGGCAAACGAACTGCTTTTGCTGTCGAGGTAAGAAAAGTTTCGGGTTGGGAAATGCTCACAAGTCCGGTTTAAATGGTAGTAGCGCACGTTACCCCCAAATTTCCAAGCGTCCTCCCTCGCTTTTCTTCTTATCATTTTCCCACGAGAAGTCCAAGCCCGCGCTTTTAGTAGCCGTCGTCCGCTACTACGCCAAATCCACGGTAGTGCCAAACCCCTTGATTGTTCGTGTTATTCATTGAGCCAAACACCGACACAGGGGCTACGGTCAGTGAATCGGGGTAGCAAAAAAACCCGCCCGCTGTAGCGGTCGTGATTACCGTAAGCCACGTAAAGGGTTTTGTCCCCCCTTTTTTTGGGTTCAGTCTTTTTTGGTCGAGATATCGAGCACCGTAGTTTCCTCCCCGTCGTCGATGGGGTTTTTGTTCGGTGTAATCGCTTTGTTTATCGTAGGTTTTAAATTTTTTGCTCACCAAGTCGGTAGGAAAGGGTTTTTCAGGGCCGTTTCCGTATCCCCTTTGAAAAATCCTTCCCGTTAATCAGGAATTCCTTCCCTTTTTTCCGTTCACTTGATGAACCATCGTCCCACTTCCACCCCCGGGGCCCCAAATGTTTGACCAATGCTCGAGCGTCGAACCTTGGGGCACGCGGTACGCCTTAGCGTTAAACATCGTGGTTTCACCCTTTTGTTCCACCTTCGAAGCCGTGACCAAAACCCGTTGCCTTTCCCCAGCGTTTGGTTTTGGGGCCTGCATGACCCAAGGGTCGCCCTTTCCCACCCGTATCAGTTCCGGTTTTTAATTTCAATTTTTTTCGTTGGGTTTTCCCATAACCCAGATACGAAAGGCCTCGTGTATTTTCCCCGGGGCGGTGACAAGGGTAAACGTACCATTGGCAGCCGTTGAAGCAGCGCGTAGCACTTTGGTATCGTTTGTTTTAAGCAGGGGCGGCGTAGCCAGTTCTACAGGTTTTTTGCCTGGGGTTTTTGTAGCCCTTCTGTTACGAAGGTTGTGCCCCAATTGGTGGTCATCAGCAGGACAGGAAATAATAGTCTTCGTCTCATTTTTTTTGTACCTTTATATTTGTGTTGTAAATTCAGTAAGTTTGCATGTCCGTTTGTGTTCGGCCACATTTAAAATAGATTGAAAATAAATCAGAAGGTTTAATTGCCGCTCTTTTTTTTCCTTAAAAAATGGACAAACTATCGTTTTTGTCGTGTTTAAACACTCATTTACGTTTGCCCATCAATGGAAAAACCTGTACATTTGGCGTAAAATCGTAATAAATTTTTTTGCCCTGACCCA
The DNA here is from genome assembly GCF_018345385.1 of Vulpes lagopus. NCBI lineage: Eukaryota > Metazoa > Chordata > Mammalia > Carnivora > Canidae > Vulpes > Vulpes lagopus. Next base: position 4,098 of record NW_024570520.1, on the reverse strand, counting down.
AAAATAGCTCATTCCATCAGCCGTATAGAAATATCCAGTTTATGGAGCGGCCCTAAACACATTTTGTGGGACTTGGGGTCCGGACGTCAACGTGGTTAAGCGGACGAAACGGAGCAGGAAAAAGCACATACTCAACAAACTCATTCACCATTTGCGCACTGTTCCCACCCCGGGCGAAATTCCGGTGGCACCCATTTGGGTGTGTGAAAATAGACTTCAGCCCCTCGGATGCCACAAGCCCTTCGTACGATGTATGGGGCCCCGTTCCCACCGCAAGGGGTTATTGCTGCCGAACCCATCGGGGGTATCAAGGACGTACGCATTGTCCCCCGGGCTCGACTGGCAGCTTTACTGGGCAGGTCGTTACTCGACTATCAGGTCCATGTGGGCAACGCCTGATTGCCTTGGGTTACCAGGGCGACCCGTTGCCCCCGAAAAGGCTACGCAAACGGCCAATTTTAAAGACACGCTTCCTCGACATTGGGGCGACGAACTGTTTTCCGAAACCGGCAACGCTCAATGGGGCCAGAGCAAGAATTGTCGTTCTTCAGTACGAAGAGGAAAATTCCCCCCATACTGCATGTCGAGCGGCGAAAAGGCAAATACTGTCATAATGCTCCCCGGGTGCCCACGAGGACAGCAACCTAGTCATTTTCATGGACGACCCGAGGCAGTCTGCACTTTGAGTGGCAAAAAAGGGGTCATACCCCTGGTGCGCGAACTCAACCCCAGCGCACAAGTGATAAGACCACCCATTCGCCGGCACTGATCTTGAACGGTTGGGGGGATTGCGTCACGGGGTTTGTCCGACATCACTTTTGATTTTCCACCTTTTCTGACGTCACCTCCCCGTCCCTCAGAACAGCGCACGCTTACTTTTTTCCCCGTGAGCCATGCCTTTTCGTACCAATTTAACCTTTTTGCTGAAGAAATTAAGTCAGCACCTACCAGTGCTTTTATTGAGGCATGAACACCCTGAGGGGCCCAAAAAAGTCGCGACATTTGCAGCGTGGTTACTTTGAAATTTACGACGATATTTTTTTTTGGGAGCAATCTGTTTGCGGCCGCTCGAAAACCGGGACCGCGTATTTTTCGAAGTGATCCCTACCTTCGCGCCCCTCGCTTTGAAAGGTTAAGAAAAATTGCCTGTCCAATGAAAAAAGGCCCCGAACGGCTCGGCCTTTGCATGATAGCCTGTGCGATCCCGATTTACGACTACCGATGCAGGGAGCAACGTCACTTCCAAAAACCGTGTGCCGTAATCCCTACGTGTTTCACACCATGCTACGCCACCCGAAAACTTTCAGTGCTATGCTCCGGCTTTGCACGCATGTGTGCGTCATGGCCCGCTCACGACCGCCTCCCTTTCGACTTCGAGAACTTCCTTGCGCGATTTTCGAAATTCTTTTGTGGCCGCTTTTCGTGGGGAAACGTATGGGCCTACCGTACGGAGTGTACAAGCAGTTCTTCCATGTCGACTTTTACCCAATCGATGCAACTCAAGGAAAAAAATTATTACCTTTCCCGAACAAACGCTCGCCCATTTGCGTTCGACTGGTCAATGCAAAAACAGTCGTCATGCAAGCGCAGTTTCCGCAGGGAAAAACCACTAAAAACCGCGGGCCGCCCCGGGAAATGCTGAATCTGGGCCTACGCCGAAAAACCCCCTATTTATATATGCGTGGTCAGACATTTTCGACGGCATAGTCACGCCCCTGCTGGGGGGAAATTTTGCGAAATGCTGCGCCGCGAGCGCGAACGCGAAATACGCAAATTCGCCGAAAACAATGTGCAGATGCAGAACGGCTTTTCGGCCTATCAGAATGCACAGCTTTATCGAGGAAATGCTTGCAAACACACCGCCTATATGGACTGTCCGCTTTACCAGCGCGTGCAAACGACATCAGGAAATGGCTGGCATTGAGGCAGACACCTGCGCCGGATACAGCTGAAAACCCCAAGCGGCCAAACCCAAAGGGCCCAAAGCAGCGCGGGACAACGTTCCCACCCCACGACACAGTCGCAGCCCAAACCGCAACCCGCAGTCCGAAAAGAAAACCTGCCAAGAAAGAAAAAGAAAAAAGAAAGGAAAAAAGCCCAATGCCGCTTCGCGAAATTTCCTCCCGAAAAAGGGCCCATTTTTAAGTTACCGCCCATTTGGTTGCATAGCGTCATTGCTGTATTTTTTCACCAAAAACCCGGGGAGAAACATGGAGTTCCTAAAATCAGATGGTAGAAACAGCGCAGTGGCATACTTACTTTTGCGCATGGGTTTCAGGGCAGGCCTTCCTGCCTTACTTTCTGTTGTATCAAAATGTCAAAGAACGCTGAAGAATCAATAAGAGTATTTGTTTTTTCATCTGCTTAGGCTGGGTGCAGCGACTTCGCTACAGCAAAAATACAAAACCCCCCCCCGAAATCCAATTTTTGGGCACTAATATCGCACCTCCGAAGTTTTCCACAACCCCGAATGTGCCTTAGCCCTTTGTTTAAGGGCGTTCCCGTTTTTGGGGGATTTTCCACAATCGCCAAAAAAGTGAAATAGGGATAAAATTTTAGTCCCATTGATTTAAAAAACCCTACGAACCGAGCGAAAATCACCGTTCATTAATCTACTGAATCCCGACGAAATAAATCCGGCAAAAACGGGTTTTGTCTGAAAAATCACTGAAAGAAAAAAACCGCCAACGGCCTGATGTGGGGGGGGGCATCGCAAAAGGCGCACAACAGTGCTCAATCTCGTTTTTGGCATCTTCCTTGCCGTTTTCTTTCCCGCCGATACGGTTGGTAGGCATGCTCACCATATTCCCCCCTCATAGCCTCAGCCCTTCAGGAAAGCGGCTTTATTTCCGGGTGAAACCCCAAAAAAGAAGTCACCGCGGCCCGGGCTTAAAAGCCCGTGTTCTGGTTCAAACGTTATTTGCCCGCCTCAAGCATTTTACGCCGTGCTCTACCTTTGTGCACCCCCCATAGCCGCATGGTTTCGCGAACCCGTGCTGGTTTCCCTTGCGCGCCTTTCGTTTTTGAGTTTCGTATCTCCGCACTCAACACCGCACCCCGCCGGGGTCTTCCGCAACATGAAAGTGCCGAAAAGCCCTGCTCACCATTCTGGCCCCCATTGTATCGGGCATAAAACCCGGGGTTGTGTTAGCCTGGAACGGCTTTGCTACTGGGGCATGCCCTTTCAAATCCCCCATGTTCTGCCTCATGCTCAAACCCTCGGCAGCTGGTGGTTTTCCGAGTGGCACCCCAAGTTCCACTTTAACCTCCGCCCATGCGCGGGGTTTATTGGTTTTAGTTCGCGCCCGCTGGCCCAACATCTTCACCCACATCAACAACAACTGTTCAGGGTATTCTTTGGCGCCTGTATGGCGAAAAAAAAAACTGTAGGTTACTACAACCAGGCCAAACCCAAATGGACCGGCATGGCTACACCATGTCACCGGATGGTATGGAGCGTAACCCAGCCCCTTTTTGCCCGCCTTTCGTACAACGAGCCCCAACGCATGCAGCAAGTATTTCGCAAAAAGTTGGGATCACCGCCTTCCTGTCCTGTCCCGCCTCTTCGGCCTGGCCCTCGTTGGCCCGAGTTTATCGAAATAGCCATCACCCAAATGGCTTCCCGTGGCCTTCCTCTTTAAAATACTCTGCATTGGCGGCGGCCTTTGTGCCCCTATCTCGTTCTATTCCAATTTTTTGGTCAGTCAGGCAAAAAACCAACTTTTTATGTGGAACCCCCATGGGCCCCTTTGTGTGGCCCCAGTTATTGCTTTTAATCGGAATGTACCCCTTCGGCGTTGCAAGCCTGGTCATAGCCTACGTTGGGCTCAACACCCTTTTGGGTTTTGTGTGGCCCCCATTTTGTGCAACGGGCCCCATCGGCCTTAAGCTGCGTTTGGCCCTGCGCCCAAAGTGCTTCCCTCTGCGCCATTGCCGCCCTGGGGCCGGGTGGCCTGGCATGGTTCGCAGCCCGAGGTGTCACCATATTTATGCCCGTCGTCATCAAGGTCGGGGGTAGCCGCCGCCTCGTATGTACTGATGCTTCGTTTGCTGTGTGCGCAAATCATGAACGAGTGTCGCGAGTTTCGCTGCAAAAAA
>NW_024570519.1:0-6819 GCF_018345385.1 Vulpes lagopus | reverse complement strand
CGCAGCATACCACTCACTGCAGCTGGAGACACCCTGCCAGGCTGCTAATTCCACTTGCGTCTCACAACCTCTGACAAACGGCTGTGGTGCACATGTTTGGAAACTCATTCTGCAGGCAGTGTGCAACCGTGAGGGACTGAGGAGAGCTCAACTCTCCGACGTAAGTTGCTTTATGGACAAGGCGGTCAGCTAGCTTCCCTCATATGACACATAGGATGAGCCCTGGCTCTCACAAGAAAAACTAAGGAAATCGCTAGGGATGAGCTTAAGATGAACTAGTCTTGTAGGGCCGGGATTTTTCCCACTTACCTCTCACAACTCTTCAGGCACGCAATCGGGGGCTAGGGCTGCTGGAGCTCGGTGTTCGTGCAGGCAGGATGTGGAGGGACAGTCCCATAAAAAGCCCAACTCTAGGAAGTGTGTAAGCTTTGGCAGGCAGATGTCTGCTAACACTTTAATGGTGGGAGCTCGGAATCGAGCTACACTCTCATTGAACAAGGACGTTTGCAATGATGGCATTAGAATCAGATACAATTGAGGAGAAGCCTTGTCACTTCCACATCTCTTCACACAACCTCTCTCTTACCTCTTCCGGCACCTAATTAAGGATACTGGGACCTAACGTCTACGCAGTCTGAATGCGGGAGGTTCCGGCCTGAACACAGCTCCGCACAAGGAAGCACGCCTACCAGCCAGCTTTCAACTAGGCTGCGTTCCTCGGGCACTGAGAACGTAACAGTGTCTTCTAACCCAGGAGGTACCCAGAATAACCACTCCACTGCAGCTTGGAGACTCCCTCCAGTCTGCTTAGTTTCCACTTGAGTCTCACAAGCATCTGACAAAAACGGCTGTGGTGCAGATGTGGGAAACTCTTTCTGCAGGCAGTGTGCAACTGTGAGGGACTGTGGGTGAGCTGAACTCTCCGAAGCAAGTTGCTTTGGACAAGGCGTTCAGCTAGCTTCTCTCGAATGGCACTTAGGATGTCGCACCTGGCTCACACAGGAAATACTAGGAAATCGCTGGGTTGAGCTTGGATGCACTAGTCTTGTGGGCCGGGACTTTCCACTTACCTCTCACAACACTTCAGGCACGCATCGGGGCTAGGCCTGTTAGGAGCGCGGTGTACGTGCAGGCAGGATGTGGGAGGGACAGTCCATAAGCCCAACTCTCGGAAGTGTGTATGCTTTGCAGGCAGATGTCTGCTAGACACTTTGATGGGAGCTAGGACCGAGCTACACTCTCATTGAACAAGGACGTTTGCAATGTCTGCATTGAGATCAGATACACCTGAGGAGAATCCTGTCACTTCCACATGCTCTTCACACAACCTCTTCCTGCACCTAACATAAGGATGCTGGGACCTACGTCTACGGGCAGTCAGAATGCGGGAGGCTCCTGCCCTGAACTCAGCTCGCACAAGGAAGCACGCCTACAAGCCAGCTTTCAACGAGCTGCGTTCCTCGGGCACTGAGAACGTAACAGTGTTCTAAGCCAGGAGGTACCCAGAATACCACACCACTGCAGCTGGAGACACCCTCCAGGTCTTCTTATTACACTTGCGTCTCACAAGCCTCTGACAAACGGCTGTGGTGCAGATGTTGGAAACTCTTTCTGCAGGCAGTGTGCAACTGTGAGGGACTGAGGGTGAGCTCCACTCTCCGAAGTAAGTTGCTTTTGGACAAGGCGTTCAGCTAGCTTTTCTCGTATGGCACTTAGGATTTCGCACGTGACTCACACAGGAAATATTAGGAAATCGCTGGGTTGAGCTTGGATGCACTAGTCTTGTGGGCCGGGACTTTCCACTTACCTCTCACAACACTTCAGGCACGCATCGGGGTTAGGCCTGTTAGGTGCGCGGTGTAGGTGCAGGCAGGATGTGGGAGGGACAGTCCATAAGCCCAACTCTCGGAAGTGTGTATGCTTTGTAGGCAGATGTCTGCTAGACACTTTGATGGGAGCTAGGACCGAGCTACACTCTCATTGAACAAGGCTGTTTGCAATGTCTGCATTGAGATAGATACACCTGAGGAGAATCCTGTCACTTCCACATGATCTTCACACAACCTCCTCCGGCACCTAATATAAGGATGCTGGGACCTACGTCTACGGGCAGTCAGAATGCGGGAGGGTCGTGCCCTGAACTCAGCTCGCACAAGGAAGCACGCCTACAAGCCAGCTTTCAACTAGCTGCGTTCCTCGGGCACTGAGAACGTAACAGTGTTCTAAGCCAGGAGGTACCTAGTATACCACTCACTGCAGCTAGAGACACCCTCCAGGTCTGCTTATTCCACTTGCGTCTCACAAGCCTCTGACAAACGGCTGTGGTGCAGATGTTGGAAACTCTTTCTGCAGGCAGTGTGCAACTGTGAGGGACTGAGGGTGAGCTCAACTCTCCGAAGTAAGTTGCTTTCGGACAAGGCGTTCAGCTAGCTTCTCTCGTATGGCACCTAGGATGTCGCACCTGGCTCACACAGGAAATACTAGGAAATCGCTGGGTTGAGCTTGGATGCACTAGTCTTGTGGGCCGGGACTTTCCACTTACCTCTCACAACACTTCAGGCACGCATCGGGGCTAGGCCTGTTAGGAGCGCGGTGTACGTGCAGGCAGGATGTGGGAGGGACAGTCCATAAGCCCAACTCTCGGAAGTGTGTATGCTTTGCAGGCAGATGTCTGCTAGACACTTTGATGGGAGCTAGGACCGAGCTACACTCTCATTGAACAAGGACCTTTGCAATGTCTGCATTGAGATCAGATACACTTGAGGAGAATCCTGTCACTTCCACATGCTCTTGACACAACCTCTTCCGGCACCTAACATAAGGATGCTGGGACCTAAGTCTACGGGCAGTCAGAATGCAGGAGGGTCCTGCCCTGAACTCAGCTCACAGAAGGAAGCACGCCTACAAGCCAGCTTTCAACTAGCTGCGTTCCTCGGGCACTGAGAACGTAACAGTGTTCTAAGCCAGGAGGTACCCAGAATACCACTCCACTGCAGCTGGAGACACCCTCCAGGTCTGCTTATTCCACTTGCGTCTCACAAGCCTCTGACAAACGGCTGTGGTGCAGATGTTGGAAACTCTTTCTGCAGGCAGTGTGCAACTGTGAGGGACTGAGGGTGAGCTCAACTCTCCGAAGTAAGTTGCTTTTCGGACAAGGCGTTCAGCTAGCTTCTCTCGTATGGCACTTAGGATGTCGCACCTGGCTCACACAGGAAATACTAGGAAATCGCTGGGTTGAGCTTGGATGCACTAGTCTTGTGGGCCGGGACTTTCCACTTACCTCTCACAACACTTCAGGCACGCATCGGGGCTAGGCCTGTTAGGAGCGCGGTGTACGTGCAGGCAGGATGTGGGAGGGACAGTCCATAAGCCCAACTCTCGGAAGTGTGTATGCTTTGCAGGCAGATGTCTGCTAGACACTTTGATGGGAGCTAGGACCGAGCTACACTCTCATTGAACAAGGACGTTTGCAATGTCTGCATTGAGATCAGATACACCTGAGGAGAATCCTGTCACTTCCACATGCTCTTCACACAACCTCTTCCAGCACCTAACATAAGGATGCTGGGACCTACGTCTACGGGCAGTCAGAATGCGGGAGGGTCCTGCCCTGAACTCAGCTCGCACAAGGAAGCACGCCTACAAGCCAGCTTTCAACTAGCTGCGTTCCTCGGGCACTGAGAACGTAACAGTGTTCTAAGCCAGGAGGTACCCAGAATACCACTCCACTGCAGCTGGAGACACCCTCCAGGTCTGCTTATTCCACTTGCGTCTCACAAGCCTCTGACAAACGGCTGTGGTGCAGATGTTGGAAACTCATTCTGCAGGCAGTGTGCAACTGTGAGGGACTGAGGGTGAGCTCAACTCTCCGAAGTAAGTTGCTTTTGGACAAGGCGTTCAGCTAGCTTCTCTCGTATGGCACTTAGGATGTAGCACCTGGCTCACACAGGAAATACTAGGAAATCGCTGGGTTGAGCTTGGATGCACTAGTCTTGTGGGCCGGGACTTTCCACTTACCTCTCACAACACTTCAGGCACGCATCGGGGCTAGGCCTGTTAGGAGCGCGGTGTACGTGCAGGCAGGATGTGGGAGGGACAGTCCATAAGCCCAACTCTCGGAAGTGTGTATGCTTTGCAGGCAGATGTCTGCTAGACACTTTGATGGGAGCTAGGACCGAGCTACACTCTCATTGAACAAGGACGTTTGCAATGTCTGCATTGAGATCAGATACACTTGAGGAGAATCCTGTCACTTCCACATGCTCTTCACACAACCTCTTCCGGCACCTAACATAAGGATGCTGGGACCTACGTCTACGGGCAGTCAGAATGCGGGAGGGTCCTGCCCTGAACTCAGCTCGCACAAGGAAGCACGCCTACAAGCCAGCTTTCAACTAGCTGCGTTCCTCGGGCACTGAGAACGTAACAGTGTTCTAAGCCAGGAGGTACCCAGAATACCACTCCACTGCAGCTGGAGACACCCTCCAGGTCTGCTTATTCCACTTGCGTCTCACAAGCCTCTGACAAACGGCTGTGGTGCAGATGTTGGAAACTCTTTCTGCAGGCAGTGTGCAACTGTGAGGGACTGAGGGTGAGCTCAACTCTCCGAAGTAAGTTGCTTTTCGGACAAGGCGTTCAGCTAGCTTCTCTCGTATGGCACTTAGGATGTCGCACCTGGCTCACACAGGAAATACTAGGAAATCGCTGGGTTGAGCTTGGATGCACTAGTCTTGTGGGCCGGGACTTTCCACTTACCTCTCACAACACTTCAGGCACGCATCGGGGCTAGGCCTGTTAGGAGCGCGGTGTACGTGCAGGCAGGATGTGGGAGGGACAGTCCATAAGCCCAACTCTCGGAAGTGTGTATGCTTTGCAGGCAGATGTCTGCTAGACACTTTGATGGGAGCTAGGACCGAGCTACACTCTCATTGAACAAGGACGTTTGCAATGTCTGCATTGAGATCAGATACACCTGAGGAGAATCCTGTCACTTCCACATGCTCTTCACACAACCTCTTCCGGCACCTAACATAAGGATGCTGGGACCTACGTCTACGGGCAGTCAGAATGCGGGAGGGTCCTGCCCTGAACTCAGCTCGCACAAGGAAGCACGCCTACAAGCCAGCTTTCAACTAGCTGCGTTCCTCGGGCACTGAGAACGTAACAGTGTTCTAAGCCAGGAGGTACCCAGAATACCACTCCACTGCAGCTGGAGACACCCTCCAGGTCTGCTTATTCCACTTGCGTCTCACAAGCCTCTGACAAACGGCTGTGGTGCAGATGTTGGAAACTCTTTCTGCAGGCAGTGTGCAACTGTGAGGGACTGAGGGTGAGCTCAACTCTCCGAAGTAAGTTGCTTTCGGACAAGGCGTTCAGCTAGCTTCTCTCGTATGGCACTTAGGATGTCGCACCTGGCTCACACAGGAAATACTAGGAAATCGCTGGGTTGAGCTTGGATGCACTAGTCTTGTGGGCCGGGACTTTCCACTTACCTCTCACAACACTTCAGGCACGCATCGGGGCTAGGCCTGTTAGGAGCGCGGTGTACGTGCAGGCAGGATGTGGGAGGGACAGTCCATAAGCCCAACTCTCGGAAGTGTGTATGCTTTGCAGGCAGATGTCTGCTAGACACTTTGATGGGAGCTAGGACCGAGCTACACTCTCATTGAACAAGGACGTTTGCAATGTCTGCATTGAGATCAGATACACCTGAGGAGAATCCTGTCACTTCCACATGCTCTTCACACAACCTCTTCCGGCACCTAACATAAGGATGCTGGGACCTACGTCTACGGGCAGTTAGAATGCGGGAGGGTCCTGCCCTGAACTCAGCTCGCACAAGGAAGCACGCCTACAAGCCAGCTTTCAACTAGCTGCGTTCCTCGGGCACTGAGAACGTAACAGTGTTCTAAGCCAGGAGGTACCCAGAATACCTCTCCACTGCAGCTGGAGACACCCTCCAGGTCTGCTTATTCCACTTGCGTCTCACAAGCCTCTGACAAACGGCTGTGGTGCAGATGTTGGAAAATCTTGCTGCAGGCAGTGTGCAACTGTGAGGGACTGCGGGTGAGCTCAACCCTCCGAAGCAAGTTGCTTTTGGACAAGGCGTTCAGCTAGCTTCTCTCAAATGGCACTTAGGATGTCGCACCTGGCTCACACAGGAAATACTAGGAAATCGCTGGGTTGAGCTTGGATGCACTAGTCTTGTGGCCCGGGACTTTCCACTTACCTCTCACAACACTGCAGGCACGCATCGGGGCTAGGCCTGTTAGGAGTGCTGTGTACGTGCAGGCAGGATGTGGGAGGGACAGTCCATAAGCCCAACTCTCGGAAGTGTGTATGCTTTGCAGGCAGATGTCTGCTAGACACTTTGATGGGAGCTAGGACCGAGCTACACTCTCATTGAACAAGGACGTTTGCAATGTCTGGCATTGAGATCAGATACACCCTGAGGAGAATCCCTGTCACCTTGCCACATCGCTCTTCACACAACCCCTTCGGCACCCCTACAAAAGGATGGTGGGACCTAAGCTCTAAGGGCAGTCTAATGCGGGAGGGGTCCTTGCCGGGAACTCAGCTCACAGAAAGGGAAGCACGCCTAGCAAGCCAGCTTTCAACTAGCCTGCGTTCCCTCAGGGGCACTGAGAACGTAAACAGTGTTCTAGCCAGTGAGTTACCCGATTATACCACTCCAATGCAGCTGGAGACACCCTCCAGGTCTGCTAATTCCACTTGCGTCTCACAAGCCTCTGACAATCGGCTGTGGTGCACATGTTGGAAACTCTTCTGCCGGCAGTGGTGCAACTGTGAGGGACTGAG
>NW_024570518.1:0-6406 GCF_018345385.1 Vulpes lagopus | reverse complement strand
GCGAATGTGACGATTGAAGATTTCCGTTTTGTTATTGATCGTGATCCTTTGAAGCATGTGCCTTGAATACTTCTGAGATTTTTTGGTTGCTGGTGGCCTGCCTGGCTGTCTGTCTAGGGTTCTCATCCGTTGTGGATTCTCAGCGGATCCCGAATGCCAAAACCCTAAATAGAGTCTCTTGACTACTATAGGTCGTTTTCCTGTTTATGGGGACGGACCATGGAGAAGCACTGTCAGACAAGAATCATAAGCCCTCTTAGATTGTATTGGTGGCGTGAATTGCTGCCGGTGTTCCAAACACGAAATGAAATTCCTAAACTTGTTACGTGTCTGTAGAGTGCCATCCTCCACATTCGAATGTTTTAAATCTCTGCTGTGCGGTGCCTGGTGTGTTGTGTTGAGTGTGTGTGTGTGTTGTGTGTGTGTGTGTGTGTGACAGAAACTGGTCGGATTTTCCTCTCGAATGCATTATAATGTATTCTCTTCGGGTCTTTAGGCTCGTCCGTCGTGGGTGAACCTCCCTGTCCGTGCAGGTGTTGTTGGAAGGTCTTTGCTACCATACGGTCCGCCATTTCAAGAAGCTTAGCGAAGGGAGAAAGCACTCTGGACGAATCCCGGTGTCTGGTCATCACTGAGGATCGTCCAACTACATTCAGTAGGAGTTGACGGGGAAACTAATGAAAATAGCTGATGGAAGCCGAACAGAAAGGAACAACGTGGAAACTGAATGAGTTCCAAGAAACCCTGAACTGAGTTCAGAAACTCTAGTGAGTCATCTTCCTTTTTCTTTTTTGGCGATTGTTAAATCCTCTTCAGAAGGTCGGTGGGAATCGTTCATTGTAACCAGACCACCGTTGGAAAGGTCCATGTATCACATGCCTTCCTTGAGTAGATTGGCGTCTGTTTCTAGTTTTCTTTCGACCTCCCCAGTAGTCCACGCCGGCCCTTCCCCCTCCTCCCTCCCTCCCCTCTCCCCCCCCCCCCGCGCCCCCAGCCCCCCCCCCCCCGGGGTCCATTTGTCAAAGTGATCTTTAATCCTAGTGTAGGGCTCGCACTCACGACCTGGAGGTCAAGAGCCGTGCTCCATAATGGACCGAGCGGGCCACGGGCCCTGGAATCGCCATCCTACGACTCAGATATGATCGGGACAGCCTGGTGGACACTCTGATCCCACTTCTCGGGGAGACAGCCGAGCCCTCGGTAGACCCTGAGCCTGATACCTTCCTTCCAGAGTCGCACGGCTCACTGGGCGACGAGTAAGAGTGCCACATCCTGGCGGGAACGAAACCGAGAGTCAAGCTGCTTTACCTCAGCGCGCCTCCAGGTTGCCCTACAAGGTGTTGGAAATGCCTGATGCTCAACAACACCGAAACCACAACAACGGAAGAAATGAACAGAAAAGAAGAGCCAAAGGGAATGCTGGAAAGTTCTTCTTCATGGCCTTGCCTTTAACAGGCGTGTGCCTGGTCTGCGACCAACGCTGTCTCCGAGACAGGAAGAAAAGAGTCCAGATGGCTGAACCTGGGTTCTGCACCTTGTGCGGGACCACAGGAACCCCTCACAGCCTGACCCAGGAACTCCCGTACTCTGAAGCCAGGGAAAGGGGGTCTTGTTTTGTGTTTCGGTTGTGCGTACAAAAGGACAGGCGTACCTTACGGTGGGAACATGTAACCCATTCTAAGCTGAGTTCGCTCCAGCGGCATAACATACCTTCAGACATCCTCCTCGCCAAGTATCTGGGGGGGGGTCCATTCCATTTTTTTAACTCTCTCTTTTTTTAATTTTTTAAAATTTATTTATTTATCTTTATTTATCTATTTATTTATTTATTCATTCATTTATATTCTTTCATTCATTCATTCATTTTTTTTTAAGGATTTTTTTTTAGTCAGGGAGAGAGTGAGAGAGAGAGAGGGAGAGAAGAGAGGCAGAGACACAGACAGAGGGTGAAGCAGGCTCCATGCAGGGAGCCGATGTGGGACTGGATCCGGGTCTCCGGATCACAACCACAGGCTGCAGGCGGCGCCAAACCGCTGCGCCCACCAGGGATCCCTTAAGTTTAATTTCTTAAACTGTATTGATCGGCTGGGATCTCTGCTCTCTCTCTCTCTCTCTCTCTCTCTTCTCTCTCTCTCTTCTCCCCTCTCTCTCTCTCTCTATCTCCATAAATAAAATAAATAAATAAAAAATAAATAAATAAATAAAATATTTAACAAATAATGAATAATTAAAACTGTATTTATTCATAGGGAGATTAAACCCCCCCCCAAAAAACAAGGAACACGGAAGGCCGGGAGGCAGGCAGAGGAGAAGCTGGCTCCACGCGGGGAGCCGGTGCGGTGCTGGATCCCATACGCTGTGATTTGATGCCGGGAGCGAGTGGAGGCAGCCGCTCAAACGCGGGTTATTGCCCCGGGGCTCACCTAGTCCGTACCTCTTCCTTCCCACGCCACCCACGTTCGGTCTTGCGCGTTCGTTCATTGGTTCCCACAACACAGGACCTCGTGCTCCAGGTCTATCCAGACCTCACCTGGATCCCCAACTAGGAGAAGGTTCAGATGTGGACCGATGCTCATGGGACCGTGCTCCTGTTGAGGACTGGTCCTCGGGTTGCTGTAGCTGGTGGCAGCGAGACAATAGGGGTCTCTCTCACACACAACCGCAAACAGGGTGTCGAGTCACGTTCGTGGGGAGATGACGCGGGAAGGAAGGGGTTTCGGTTGGCGGAATTTTTCATCCATCTGGGGAACCGCTCCACCCCCAACCTCCGGTGTCCCGGATCTGTAGGGGTGAGGGCTAGCAGGGAAAGCCTCCATGGATGATATTTGCCATGTGGAGCCCTTGCTGGGGCCAGAGCCTGGGCCGGAAACCGGAAACCGGTCAATGGATACCGGTGCAGCCAGGGTGGTTCGGAAGCAGGCGCCTGCGGGGACGATCCGGTGGCCTGCGTGTGGGGGTGGGCCGCGTGGGCGGGGCGGGGCATGCCCGAGTGGGGCAGATGTCCCCACCCAAGGAGGCGGAGGAGGGAAAGCCACCCCAAAGGGACCCTCTTTGGCGCCCCGTCCTTGCGTCCTGGGTCAGGAAACGTACTGACCCGGGCTGATCGGGACGGGCTGCGACCCTGCTGGCCCTGCGATCCCACATTCCTCACACCTGGACTCACCGGTGTGGCGCCTGCCTTTCCAGGCTCTGCCTGCCTAAAGATTCTCTGCCATCCAACTGGCGAGTTTCCAAGTCCTGAGGTTGGGGGACTTCGACTCTTGGGTCTTGGCTGAACACAAACAGGAGAGACGTTGCCATACGATAGGTAGAACCACTTTCAATTAAGCGTCTTTGAAATGATTATGGAGGAAGAAATTCTCAGCCTTGAAGGTTTCTGGGCCCTGCCTCCATTGGCTTTCACACTGACCCAGGGCCTCCAAACGGCTCACAGAATAACTCAGCAACTAGTTGGGATCTAGTTCCGTTGCCGCTGATAATGCACAGTTGCTGTCTGCCTCCTGAATGTCAAGCAACGGGCACGCCTGGGTAGCTCCGTGTTCAGCATCTGCCTTGGGGTCAGGTCATCATCCTGGGGTCTGGGGCCCCCCCGGCTCCCACTTGGGGTCCCGACGGGAGCCTGCCTTCTCTTCTGGCGTCTTCTGTCAATGCCTGTCTCTGTGTGTCTCCTCATGGTTAATAAAGAACACCTCTAAAACAGGAAAGACTGAATGATTTAATTAAAGGACTGACTGACTGACTGACTGATGAACTGATCGGCCTGACCGACCTGACCGGCTTGAATGAATGTATACATAAGCAAGCCGGAAGCAAGCACGCAAGCAAGCAAGCGAGCAAGCAAGCAAATGAACAAATGAAATCGATGAAGGGCTGCGTGACTGATGGCTGTGCCTATCGGTGGATGTGGGACTCTATATTTTATCGGTTGCGAGGATGAGCCCTAATGGGTGTAACATCGCATACACCTAAAAAATCTTCTGAAATAAAAAAAAAAATTAAAAAGAAAAAATAGGAAAAAAGAAAAAAGGGTGAGGCAGCAGCCCGGGTGGCTCGGCGGTTGGTAGACGCCGCCTTCAGCCCGGGGCATGATCATGGCGGCCCGGCATCGAGTCCCACGTCGGGTTCAGCATGGAGCCTGCTTCTCCCTCTGGCCTGGTGTGTCGACTTCTCACTCACTGTGTTCAGGAGAAAATAAACAGAATCTTTACTAAAAAGGAAAAAAAAAAGTTGGTGTTTTCGTTTTGATTTGTTTTGTTTCGATCGGTTCGATCGATCACTAACGGCAACCTGCAAAATGACGATGAGAAAACGGAAGAAAACCTTCCGGGTTCCCACAGAGTTCAAGCCCTACAGCCTTGCCGTTGTACCAAGATCAGAGAATAAACTGTCCACTCTCTACGGCGTCCCCTCCTCCTGAGGACCCCCAGCTCCTATGGAGCATGCACACGACCGTGCACGCGCAGCGAAAGCGGGCGCGAAACGGAACCAGACCTAGAGAACCCTGCAGCGAAGGTTTTGAGCACTCGAGACACACACACACACACAAACACACACACACACACACCACCGCAGCCACAGCAAACTTGGCTGGCTACCCTGGGCTGCTTAGGGGGGCCTATACTTATTGCAACGTGCTCCATGACCTGGGGACACGTGGAAGGGGAACCTGAGGCTCAGATGGCCCAAACGGCGGTGATGGGGTTGCTTTGCTCATGGCTGGATGCTTTGCTCTCCCCTCCGATTAGAGGAAAGTGGATGAGGCAGCAGAGGGACAGACCTAACCTTAAACTCCCTCTGGCTCCATCCAGTTAATGTCCCGACTGTTGGTGAGGAACAGTGCTCGGCTCGCTCGGGGAGACAGACGCTTGGTCTTCCTTTCGGGTTGGGGTGTTGCGGAGGACTTTGGGTATCTTTGCAGGAAACCGTGCCTCTTCTCTTTCGAAATGGAAACCAAGGATGGATGGGGGGGGTCCCGGACAGCGGTCCGACTCGCTGGCCACTGGCCGTTGTTGTCACCAGCAGCGGGGGAGTCGGAACATCGGGTCTTTCGTGATCTCCACAGAATAGGGGTGAGACCAAGGCTATATTATTTGTTTGGCATTCGTCATGTGTCTACGTGTCCTATGGGTTATTCGAGGAGAGGTTTCCTCTTACTGCCGGATGATATTATTGCTGACATCCTTTGTAAGGAACTGGAGCTAAGAGTTCAAAGGCCGGCGCGGAGTAAAAAAATCGGGAACCAGGACAGTCGGAGAGATAAAGGACGTGTGGACATTATTTCACAAGTTCTCCACGATCTGGGATGAAGTTCTCGTGGTTCGTTCGTCCTTCCTTCCAGCCGTCTGTCCGTCCGTCAGTTCGTCCATCCGTCCGGTTCCGTCCGTTCTTCGGGACCCGGGTTTCTCAGCGGTTAAGCGTCTGCCTTTCAGCTCAGGGCCGATCATGCGGGTCCGGGTCCTTTCCGCATCTGGTCTCTTGCGGGGGACTGCTTTCTGCCAGTCTCTGTCTCCCCCCTGTCTCTCTCTCTCTCTCACGGGATAAAGAAACAAAATAGTTTAAAAAAGAAGTTGCTCGGTCTCGCACTCTCTCCCTCTCCCTCTCCTCCTCCCCCTTTCCCCACTTCACACCGTGATCTCTCTCTGAAAGAAAGCATAATATATTACAATTTGCAAAAGCTGCCATTGGATGGGGACTACTGCGAGAACGATAAGGAAAACAACTCGGTGTGTGACAAGTAGGAGACGTGTAGGAAACGTTCAAAGGAGTGAGAATACTTGTTTTGGTGAGGGAAAAGAAAATAATTTCTGTCCTGAATTAATGAGCCTGGCTTTTTTTTTTCTTTATTAAGATTTTAATTTACTTGGGATCCTGTGGTGGCGCAGAGGTTTGGCGCCTGCCTTTGGACCAGGGCGCGATCCTGGGAACCCGGGATCAATCCACGTCGGGCTCGGTGCTGGAGCCTGCTTCTCCTCTTGCCTGTGTCTCTGGCTCTGTCTCCCTTCTATTCTCTCTAGAATAACATAAATAAAATTCTACCCCCCCATCACAAGCTTTTTTTACTTAATCAGGAGGGAGTGGGAGGATCAGTGGGAAGGCAGAGAGAGGGAAAAGAAGGCTCCATGCAAGAGCGGTGCCGGGTATGGGACCGGTTCCAGGAGTCCGGGATCACGTCCTGAGCAAGCCAGATGTAAATGACGACCAGCCCCAGGCATCCAGAGCCTGTCCTTTAGACCAAAGCAAAATTAAGGCTGAATCTGACAAAAAGACCATTGTAGAAGGGGTTTCTGAGGAAAAAACTAGGGAATTTCTTTATAGTTTTATCTTATGTATTCGTGAGAGACTCCACAGAGAGAGCCACAGAGACTGAGACTGAGGTGCAGGAGACACGGGAGGAGAGAGAAGTGGG
>NW_024570517.1:0-6142 GCF_018345385.1 Vulpes lagopus | reverse complement strand
GGCTGTATGCACAGTTTGGCTGTTGTTGATAACATCTGCTTACAAAAGTGGGTGCGTGTCATCTTCGAATTATAATATACTTTTGTATCCTCGGGTAAATACATGGCTGTGAAGTTTTGCATCGTGGGTAGCTCTATTTTTAACTTCTTGAGGACCCTCCACACTGTTTTCACAAGTGGTGCACTGTTCACTTGCCACCAGGAGTGTAAGGGGGCTCCCCTTTCATAGCCTCACCAAAACTGTTGTTTCTTTGTGTTGTTGATTTTAGGCCATTCTGTCGGCTGTTCAGGTGACATTCTCATGTAGGTTTTTGGTTTGCATTTCCCTGATGATGGGTGCGCTGAGTGTCTTTCCGTGTGTCTGCGGCATCTGGAATATCTGTCCGAGACAAAGTCATTCATGTCTTTGGCCCATCTGCAGTTGGATAATTTGTCTTTAGGTTGCTGAGATTATATTTGCTTTATATATTTTGGATTATAACTCTTTATGGAAGTGTTGTTTACAAAATTTCTCTCTCATTTTGTATGTTGTTTTAGCTGTGGTTGTTTCCTTCTCTTTGCGGATGCAGTTTCAATTAGATGGAAGTCCAATAGTTTTTTGGCTTTTGTTTCCTCGGCCTCAGAGGCTATTCTAGAAAGATAGATCTATTGGCCAATGTCAAAGCATTGCTGCCTATTCTTTTCTTCTTTTTCTTCTTTTCTAATTGTGAGAAACGGTTCACATTGTCAGCGAGTGGTCTGTGGGGGTATGGGGAAGGGCCATGGGGCTGATTGTCGGATGCGCATGTGCATGGGATGATGCATGTGGAGTCAGAAAGGCGGCGTGGGCGTCAGGCCTCTGGCTCCTGCGGACGGCGCTGTGCTGCTATCTGGTTGACTCAGCGTGGCAGGTATGATGCGGGTAGGTTCCTCTGGCTTGGGGTGATCATCTGTCCCCAGTCAGCAGGGGGCTTTCCTTTTCTCTGTGAGAAAGTGACTCAATTTAGGTTTTAATCTATTTTTGCAATATATTTTATTATATACATGGTGTAAGAAAGTGGTCCGTTTTCTTTCTTCTGCTGTGGCTGCCTGGTTTTCCCAACACAATTTGTTATTTCCTGGGGTCAGGATTGGGTTTGTTGAAGAGACTGTCTTTTTGCCATTGGATTTTCTTTCTGCTTTGTTGAAGATTAAGCGATCATAGAGTTTAGGTGTGTATCTTGTTTCAGCTTTCCTTTCTGTTCTATTGATCTAAGATTCTGTGGGAGATTTTTGATTGTAATTCAATTCTTTGCTGTTTTATCTGTCTGTAGATCTTTTTCTTACTTTCCATTTTTGCTATGTTATATATGTCTAGGAAGGATTGATCTATTTCTATCCAGGTTGTAGGTTGCTGGATATAATTTTCATAATGTTCTTTTTTTTTTGGGCCTGTTTTGGGAAACTTTATCTTCCCCTTTCTTGCTGTGACACCCTTGCTAAAAGAAAAAATTTTTTCCCAAATTGAATAATTTAAAAAAAATTAAAAACAATAAATTTTTGCTTTTCCGATTGGGAAAGGGCCATTTTTTTTTCCCAAAAATTTTTTATTTTTTCCCTTGTGGATTAAAATTTTTGTGTTTTTTTAAAAAAAAACCAAAAGAAAGAATTTTTGGGCCCAAATTTTTTCCCCTTTCCCGAAATTTTTGAATTTTTCCCTTTCCCAATTCCCTTTGGTTCCCCAAGTTTGTGAAAAATCTGCGGGCTTTTGATTCATCCCCCTTGTGGGTAAGGATTTCCCCCCCCCAAAGCCCACCCCCATGTTTTTAGGATTTTTTTTCTCTTTGGGTGTTTTGGGGACTTTGACTCGGATTTTCCCGGGTAAAGGTCAGTTTGTTAAAAATTTTTTGGGAGTTTTTGTCTTCGTATCGGGGTTCTGGGGTCCTTTGGGTTTTATAGAAGTTTACATAATTGGTTAAATAAAATTTCGGGTTTTTCTTCTGAGTCCCCGATGTTGATATTTTAAATTGTTTTCAAGTGGTGAGTTCCCCGTCCCCCTTGGGTGGTCCTTAACCTTTTGGGGATCCTAGTTATGCATTTTTAACTTTGGGCCCTGGATTTGTTTTAGTTCTTTTATTTTAGGTAAGGGATTCTTAGTTTTTTCCCTGTGTTTTTTTCCCAAAGCCCAGTGCAATCATAATAAAATTGTTTTTAACTCTATTTTGGAACCCTATTGCTATTAAACCCATTCCGGTTTCGGGAGTATCCCCTTTTGTTTTTTAGGGGTGTTTCTAATCTATTATTTTTTCGAAAAAAAAAAAAAGAAGGAAAAAAAAGAAAAAAAAAAGGGAAACCCCCAATAAAAAAACTCCCCTCCCCCCCAAAAAACAGAAATTTTTTTGGGCCCTGTAGAAAAAAGGAAAAGTAAATTTAGTTTCTTTGGGGGCCCCAAAAGTTTTTTGGGGGGGGAACCCGGGGTTTTGGGGCCCGTTTCAGTGAGCCTTTTAAAAAAGCTAACAGGTCAGGGGGAAAATGGAAGGAGGAGGTGGCCTGGCGCAGGCAGGCCGCCTTTGCAAGGCCTCCTGCGGCCCCTGGGGTCCCCAGGGGGGCCCCGACCCGGTCCGGCCCGGGAGCCGCATGCGCAGTAGGTTTCCTCCCCTGCCCAAAGGGAGTGTGTGGGGAAAGGTGAGGGGGGGGGGACCCCCCGTGATGACCTGCCCCTTCCTCGGGAAACCCCGCGGGGGGTCTTAGGGGGATATTGGGCGGAAAATCACGTAAAGGAACCGTTTTTCCCCTTAAGGCCCGGGGTGGTTTCGGGAAAGATTGGGAAAATGGGCAGAAAAAACCCCTTGGCCACCCGGAAAAAAGGGGGGTTTGGAAAAAGTGGGCCCCCCCACTCTGGCAGGAGTCCCCCCCTTTCAGAAAAAAATTTGAGGTTTGGGAAAAGGGGGGGGCCCGCCCCCAGGGGTGACGGGGACCCCGGTTCCCCTCAAAAAACGTGGGGGCCGTTTTGGGAGGACTGGGGAATTCCCCCCAAAACCCGGACGGGGATTTCCCTAGGCCCCCCGGTGTGATTGGGAAAAAATGGGGGGGCCCATGCGGACAGAAGCCCCCACCCTTTGGAAGGGTTGCGGTGGGCCTGGTGGGGGGAAACCCCCAAAAGCCCGGATTTCTCGCCCCCCTCGGCCCCCAGTAAAGGTTTTGGGGAAAGTTTGGGCACGTCCAGGGCCCAGGAGCCCCCAGCCCCCCCGGTTTTTGGGGTGAGGCTTGGGAAAAAATGGGGGGCCACGCCCCCCCTTTAAAGGCCCCCCGTCTCCCAGGCCTGCACTTTGGTTTGGGGTAATGGGGCTGGTTATGCTAGAGGGAGTAAGTCTCAGGCCCCAGGTGGGGTTTTGGGGGGCCCTGGGAAAGCAGGCGGGCCGGAAAGCCCCCGGCCCTTGAGGACGGGTGTGGGGGTTCCAGGGGGATGTGGGGCCCTTGCCACATTTACGGAGCCCCGCGTCCTAAAGACCCCGCTGACTAAAATTTTAGGAACCCCGTGGGGGGCCGCGTCTGCATCCAGGGGCCCGGTTTCTACCCCCTAGGGATTGGAGGCCCCTTGGGACCACGTCCCTCAAAAGGGACCCCTCAAAACCAAAGGGGAACCGTGAAGGGGTTTGAATGAATGGTGGGGTTTCGGGGGGGGGAGAAGGTTTGGTTTGGGTTTTCCCTTAGTTTTTGGGGTTGTTTTTATGTTAGGGGTTGGGAAATTGGGTTTTTTAGGGTAAAGGGTAATTGTAAGGGTCATTTGGTTGGGAGTTGGATGGGGGTTGGGGGTTTTAGGCATGGGGGTTTGGGTTGGGGAAAGGGTTTAAAGAGTTGGGGTTGGGAAGGTTTTTGGATTGGGCAGGGGTTTAGGGGAAAAGGGTTGGGTTTATGGTTTTGGTTGGGGGTTGGGTTTCCTTGGGTTTTGCAGTTAGGGTTAGGGGTTGGGTGTGAGTTGGGTTGGGGTTGGGTTATTTTAAAGGGTTAGGGCTAGGTTGGGGGTTGGGGCAGGGTTTTCGGTTTTGGTTTGGGGGTTTTGGGGTAGTGGGGGTTTAGGTTTGGTTGGGGTTAGGGTTTGGGGTTGGGTTTGGGTCAGGGCCCGGGTAGGTTTTGGAAAAAGGGTAAGGGAAAAATAGGGTTGGGGGGTTTGGGGTTTTTTTTTTTAAATGTCCCAAAAATTTTTCTTTTTTTTCCCTTTCTGGAATTTTAAAAGGTGTTTCTATTTGGGGTTTTGAATTTTTTAAACAAGAGGTGATAAAAATTGGTGGGGTTTTTTGGGGGAGGGCCCGTTGTTATTGTTTTTTGGTTTTTCTTTTTCTTTTTCTTTTCTGGAAAAAATAATGGAAAAAATTAAAAAAAAGGGCAATTTTTGAAACCAAAGGAAAAAGAAAAAAAAGCCCAAATTAAAAAGGGAAAGCTAGCCCCTCTTTCCGGCAGGTGAAGTTGGGCCCCCTGTGGTCCGAATTGGGTGTCGGGGGAGTGGTTGTGGGGGTTTCCTGGGGAGGGCCCAGGGGGCTGTTTGCCCAAAAGCCATGTGGGGAGGGGCACTGGGGGGTAAAAGGCGGGGTGGGGTCGGAACTTGGCTTGGGGCCCGGCGGCGGGTTATTTGAAAATTGGGTGGGGGGGGTTTTTGATGGGGGTTGGGTTTCCTTGGTCTGGGGGTGGGGCACCCGCCCCCCCGTAGAGGGGTTCCCAGGAGCCCCAACCCCCGGGTTCCCGCGCTTTTCAAAAACCCTTTTCACTCTCCCTTTTGGGAGCTTTTTTGGTTTTGTTTTTTTTTCGGGATTATTGTGAAAGTTTGGCCAAAGGCCCAAACCCGAAGGCAATGATAAAACCACCCGAGGGTTTTTTTAACGCCGAGTTTTGTGCCCAATTTCCGGGCCGGGGGCGGGAAAAGGCCCGAGGGGGGTTTTAGTTATTTTTAAGGGGGGTTGGGGGCCCCCCCAAAAGGGGCTTGGCAATTTAAGTTTTTTTTAATTTTTTTGGGGCCTTAACGGGCGGGGCTAAATTTCAATGCTAATGGGGGGCTTTTAGGACTTTAAAGTTTTAAAATTTTTTTTTTTTTTTCCCTGGGTAAAGAAATTTAAATTTAGTCTTCTTGGCGGGGGCGGGGAAAGGAGGCCCTGTGTGCAAAGGTGAATTTAAAGGGGTTTTTCCCTTAAATTTTTAACCTCCGGCCCCCCTTCCCTCCTATGTAGCCCCTTCCCTTTGGGGGAAGCCCTTAAGGGGGAAATTCCCAAAATGCCCTCAGTTTCCCGCAGGGTGTTGGGGGACGGCCCCGGGGTTTAAGGTTCGGAAAGCCCTGGTTTGGGGGGGGCGCCCGGGGGTTTTGACCCAGCGGGTTTGGATGCTGCAGATCTTTTCCCTAAGGGCTCTTGCCCACTGACTTTGTAGTAGAAAAGTTTGTGTTTAAAAAGATAAACGGAAAGCCCCAAAGCGTTTTTCTTCCCCATTGAGGCCCCGAATTTTCTGGCAATTTTTTTAAATGGAAAATTTTACTATCCGTAGAAACTAGGGTTTAAAATATTTGACAAAAAAAATTTCCCGGGGGGTTGGGGGTTTTTAAACTTTTTTTAAGCTCAGTCACTTAGGAAAGAACTTTTGGAAATTTAAAACCCGAGAGACAAAAACCAATGGTATTTTTATTATGTGAAGGAAATTTTTCCCTGAGACCCAGCCGGCCTTTTTCTGGGGTTGAGGGGGCCCTTTGGGGAGGTTAGCCCCCAAAAATTGGGGGTTTTGGGGTTTCAGAAAAAGGAATGGTTAGCTAAGAAAAACCGGAAAGGCATTGGTTTTTTTGAATTTAAATTGTTTAAAAGTAAAAGAAAAATTTTTCAAAACCTCATTGGAGGGTTGTGGTTTTTTTTGCTAAATAAGTGCATTAAAGGGCAAATTTTTTTGGCCAAAATTTGTGCATCTTATTTAAAAGAATTTGGGCCATAAACCCCCTTTGGGGATTACTGTTTTTGTGGGCCCCCAAAAGGATGGAAGAAAATTTTGCCCAAGGGTAAAACCGTATTTAAAGGGGCTTAAATTCCCGGAAGCGACCCCAGGCTTTTTTGGGCCACCAGAAAAGTTTAAATTAAGTATTTTTAATTCCTTAGGTAATGTACAAATAAAGCCCAACTTTTTTTCCCCATTAGACCCAAAAGGGCACAGGC
>NW_024570516.1:0-8931 GCF_018345385.1 Vulpes lagopus | reverse complement strand
AGAAAATGGTGAAATCACAACTACCACCTTAACTTCACTCACATAATCTGGATGGAACATGCAAGCACAAACAGAAATATGACACTTGGATTGTGTGGCAGTGCTTCATTTAAAGGTTATCGTTCAGAACATTCAGAAATCTTTACATTACTTTTATATTATCAAATATACCTAGAAAGAACACAATTTAAATTCCTTATAGCGAGCTCAGGGTCCCCAGAAGAACACATCTGTAGAACCCTGGGGGCTGGGAATCACAGTTTACATTTATTCCTTTCCATTCTTATGTCTCCCCAGCAACATAGAAATGTGACAGCAACAATTAGGGCAGCCAACTGTATGGAGCTTGATGAAAGCACTGTGAGGTTCTGATGGACATTATACAGAAACATAAATTAATAGAATTCACTTATGGGTTCACCATCCATTTAATTAACAGATTAGATGAATTTCTACTGATTATAAAGAAGTATGACAGCACCAAGTAGAAGTTGACTTTATTGTATAGCAATTATAAAGGCTCTCCGATTTCATGATGATGGCTGTCCTGCAAAAACCCCAAAGATGAATTCAGAGGACAATTGAGACCCAAATGAAAATAACCAGCAACAGTGCCTGTCCTTTTTATTTCTTTCTCTAGCACTCAGAATCCTCTGTGGGGGCTACATAATAATCCATTTGACTGTCATCAGGGTTGATTGGAATTGGAGGCAACAGATAAGCCTGCTTTCATTTCACCTTCCTAATTTGGCTTCTATTTGGAAATATGCAGGTGAAGGAACAATTTTCATCTAAAATCATGAAGAAGTTTTTTTTTTTTTTTCTGAAAAAGAAAATGAACGCATCCTACTTGTAGAAAAATTGGCAACATAAGCAAAAAAGAACAAAAGAAATAAAAAAACACAAGATGGCTAACAAGTATTGAGTACTTAAAATTCAAGGCATGTCCTAATAACGTAATTTTCAAAATTTAGAATATGAATCAAAATCTTACAATGGTCCCCCTATGAAAGTATTAATATTTAACTATGTTCCGTTAAAAAATAAAGCTGTGAAAGTTAAAATAACAATTCCAAAATCACACACTGAACTAAAAATACACACTAACCCCACTTTCCAAGACCCGTACTCTTAATATACTAAGAGTTTACCCCTTCCCCCATATGTGTGTATCTTATTGCAACATGACTATGCTAGACAGTTAAAATACATATATCCAGTCCATCTTTAAGCAAAAATTTTGAAATGAGGTTAATAATTCCAGTAATTTAGATAACAAAACTGAGACACAGTTTGATTATATTTGCCAATTTAAATATAAAGAAGTAATTTATGTAACCAGAATCCCAGAATTCAACCCATGGTACATATCCTTTCCAAACTACATCACTGGCTCTGTTTCTCAATATTCAAGATACATCCAGTGCAGAGATTTAAGCCCATAAACTCCCAAAAACACACAGACTATGCTCCTGCTCAATTGGGTCACCCCCAACGTAAAGATTCCTGTTCTATGGGTTAGGACTAGGTCTGTCAAGATAGACACATTCACACATAAACAGCAAAAGAGAATCAAATAAAAGGAAATGTTACACTCATTATTCAAATTATTAAGATTAATTCTGTAAGAAGTATTTATAAATCTCATCATTCACGAATTGACAGAAAATCACGTTTGGCACATCCCACTCAACTATTGCAATTAGTTGGAAAACCATTTAAAGAAAAAAATCAGGCCAATGTGTTTTAAGAGCCTTAGGAAGTAATAATTTTTAGTAAATTTTGCCTGGAATGTAATTTTCATGCTTAAACAATATTGGCATCTTACTTCTATATACTACAGTGACTTTATGAGTATTTCTCTACATCACTTTAAAAATTTTTGTAAAGCAAAACTTTCAAGTGCATAAAAATTTATATAAAAATAATTATATAAAAATAAAATTATATAATATATAATAAAACAACACTTGACATAGTAGAGACATAATAAGATTCTCAAAAACATTTGTTGAGTGAATAAATAAACAAAGTACGGCTAATCAATATTACAACTTCTATTGAGAACACAAAGATTTTCCCTAAGTTGTAACTATGATAAACTAACTGTCATGATTGAAGGCAGATTGAATAGATACAACTATTTCTATGTTCAGAACTTTCACATGAAATTATAGTAAAGGGATTTTTTACAGCATAGACGAATACATCCAAGGATAAAGAGAATATAAGTGGTGGTATTGAACAAAAGTTTAGAAAGTTAGAAAACAAAAGGATGCGTAGCAATTGAATTAAGGGATACACAAATATGAAATTAGCAAGTCAGCAAGAAAAATGGAAAAGCAAGCCAATCAACAAATGTAGACTCCACCGAAGAATCTCAGAAAATTGTTGCACCAGGTACTTCTGCAATTGTGAATTGAAGATGCATCAACAGATAATAATGGACAGTCCAAATATCCAACTCTGTATTGTACAGACTAACTGCGCTTTCCACCCTAACCACAAGAGCATAGTAGGTCTCTTCAAGGGGACAATCAGAGAGTCATTAGACAAGGAGGCAACAGGCACAGCTAATTGATTGTACCATAAAGAGCAACATAAATTAGCCACTTGCAGAGAACTTATGTGTAACCACAACAGAGCAAATAGCTCAATAATGGGAAAGAGAAAGGTAAATACATCTGTGGGCTCAATCTCTCCCTTGTCTTTTCATTGGTCAAGGCAAAAGAGGCCATTGGCCTTGGGTCTGTTTTGTTACAGAGCGTGGGGGGGGGGGGGGGGGGGCCCCAGCTCATCACTTACAGACCCAAAAATAATATAATTATAAAACACATGGGCACCTCTGTCATTCAACCATGGTCATAGAGCAACGCTGAACCCTTAACAGTTGCTCTAGTACTTAACACTGCACAGGTCCCCGTGGAATGCTTCTCTGCAACATCATTACCTACATATCATTTTTATACACACGTATCGGGGCCAACTGCTGATGCAAAATATGGATAACAATGCAGAGTACGATATGATGTGAACAGTGCACACCTACAAGGGCAGAGAGTGTAATGAACCATTTTTCACATAACAGAAGAGTATAAGGGACTCTGGAATGACTAATTATAGTTTCCTCCTGTACATACAAAGCATCCAAATTCTTTGGGTACCTATTCCTACATCCTGAAGAATCCACAAATTAATGCAGGTAAATTTATAAATAAACACATTGTGTTTAAAATATATTTTGCAGTATTAACAATATTCGTTTTTAAATTTGTGCAAAACTAATGTAATACTGAATAGTAACACATATTAAATATGTATGCTGATTGCTTACATTTGCCATCTAGATGAAGTTTGAACCTCCCACAGAACACAGGATTAGCTAGGGATGCCTAGGTGGCTTAAGTCAGTTTCACCAACTGCCTCAGTTTCCGGTCATGATCCAGGGTTCCAATGTAATGGATAGGCCCACAAGACAGCACAACAGGGAGGGAGTCAGCGTCTCCCTCTTTATTTGGCCCCTCCCCTGCGTGTGATCAATTGCTTGTCTCGCTTTGTCTCTCAAATAAATAAAATCTTTTAAAAAATTATTTTGTAAAATAAAAAACACTTAATGATTTAAGAGAACAGACTGCACAATGCCAAAAGTGAGGTGGTTTAGGGGAATGTGTCCCAAATAGGTATAGAGGAAGAAGAATACACATATTATGAGCCCTGAGTAAATGAAAAAGAATTGTGGATTACTATATTTTACACCTTGAAACTGATCCAACAATGTATGTTTATTGTATTTTGAAATAAAAAATTATTTTTAATAATTAAAATTATTTAAATTTAGAATCTATTTTAATTAAGTTCAAGTATTTTATACAAGTAAAATTGATTTGATAGTGATATTAATTTGTATTTTGCTTTTAACAGAGAAATAAGAAGAAACATTATTTACTTGAAAGAAACTTTGAAACAAAGTGAAAAATTATTATGTTTTTACCTCTATAAAAACTTTTTTGATAAAATACATCAAGTTGTGTACAACTGAGTAACCATAATTTATTAAACTTTAGAGCTCTAGTAACAGTTTCAACCCAAATTACACAAAATTCTTGATTTACAATTAATTATGTTTTTGCGTGGCTGAAATAAAGCAAAAATTAAGTAATTTAATAATAAATTACATTACATATATTATCAATATTTTTAATACATCACAAATTAAACATCACATGTCCAACACAAAATACCAAGATATATTCATAGTACTTATATCAGCATATTGATAAATTATCAGGTGCAACACCTAAGTAATATAGCTTGACTACATTATATTTTTCATCATGTTCATTATAAAGGTGTGCCTGTAAAGGCAGGAAATCATTTCCTTTTCCCCAGAATTAGTAAATAAAATTGGACAAAATATCACAGGGTAGTTTATTTTCACGTAAAAAAGGATTTGACTTATAGTGTGAAAATGATAGCAGCACTAAGTATACTTATCATCGTTAATATTCATACAAACTAGCATTTCCTATTATGGTAGTTATTTGAAAGAATTGTTTTAACACCTCCAGAAATCTCTGTAAGTAGTGGTACATTCCAGGCTGGTTTGAAAACACATAACAAGGGTTTGAAAACTCAATGTTTCTTTGAGACAAGGGCAAAAAAAAAGGCAAATGCGCTGTGTATTGGATAGCTGGCCTTTGTGATTGACAAATTGGGAGTGATGAGTCTAGGGTGAACTATTGATCACTACCTGCCTTTTTCTAAAGGAGCAGATAGGTTCAACTGTTTTAGTGGAAATAATGTTTCAGTGTTGCTTGCATCATCCTACCTGTTATCTAGCTAAGACTTATCTATGTTTTTTTTGGTAAGATCTTACTTTTAATTTGAGCGAGAGATTGAGATGAGGGAGGAGAGTCAGTATAGCAGCTGGGGGAGGGGCAGGAGAATGAGGGAGAGAGTCTTACTTAAGCAGACTCCGATGCTGGTGTGGAGTACCCCCCCCCCGTTGTCAATCTCCTAAGCATTCTGAGAACAAGATCTGAGCTGAAACATAGAGGTGGATGTCTTAATGGACCATGGTACCCAGGGTGGCTCCTAAAATCTAGGTTTTTATGAGAATTTTTCTCATTTGAAAAATGCTGGAAAATCTTGTAGTTATTTAAATTATTTTTTTTTTTGGACTTTTAAGTATGTGTCATTGGATACACACCTGTGTACCCTATTAGGTCTTGGTACATCTAGTATGTTATCCATTTCTTGGTAGGCTTGTGCAAGCTATGTCATTCATCTTTCATTCAACAAATATGTGCTGCGTTGTGTGACCACCCCCCCCACCCGTGTGTGGGACTGTGCTTGTAGTAGTGGATACAATAGTCACCAAGAATTATGAGATTCTTATCCTTCTGGTATTGCTTTTATAACATCTGTGTTTTCTCATCAGTAGTTTGTGTGTTGGGGAGGGGGAAGAGGAGTATCCCTCGTTATTATTGCATTTTTATGAAGTCATAATATGAGTCCTCTCGTTGGGAAGGATCCTCATATTTTAATATAATCTCTCTTGGTTTTTTTAGCCCCACCACGATATGCAGAAGTCCTTCACAGCTGATATAAAAATCATCCTTTCAACATGTAAAATTTCATAACTATATATTTTTCTTAAATCTGTGACTCCAAAGGAGAGTTTATCTTCTTCAATGCCTGGTGGTACAATTAAGAAAAATGATTATGAATCTTTTTAAGTTGATGTAAATAAATTTATAATCACACCATTTTTGTGTAGTGCCTAAAGAAACTTGAGGGTTTTTTCTTTTTGATGGATGATCTAGGGAATAGAAGAGCAAGTCAGTAAATCTGCTGTTGCAAATCATATAAAAAATTATATGAAAGAACTTTAATGGATTACATCATATGGAAAACTAACCAAATATTAAAAAGTATAGCTTAACACCACACAAATATAGTTTAGGTAACTGGTTTTTGGGACCAAAGGTGCAAAAGGCAATTTCACAAGAAGGATCATCACTTAAAATGGATGGTGCCAGATCAGTTGGACATCAGATCGTAAAACATTGACCTAAACAGAGTGTACCTTACATTTTTCACAATAGTGAACTCAAAATGGGTCGTATGCAAAATGTAAAATAAAAACTTTTACACTTTCCTGAATAATACATTCGGAGAAATAATCTAGGTAACTTCGTGTTTGGTGATGAGTTTTAGATACTATAAAACATATGGAGATGGGTCCTTAAAGGAAATAAGATGATAAAGTCAATCCTTATTTGTTTCCGAGGGCTGCATAACAAAGTACCACAAAAGTGAATAGCTTAAATTCCAGCAGTTTAATTTCATCTACATTTTCTGAAATTTGAAAGGCCTGAATTTAGATGTTGGCAGATGCCTGGTTCCGTATGAAGACTTTAGTAAGAATCCCTTCCTTGCCTCTTCTTAGCCACTGGTAGCTGCTGGAACCCCTTGTGTTTGGGCTTATAGATGAAATTGGTCCAATCGCCTGCATCCTTCATCAGTGATCTTTCCTTGTGGTTTCTGGTGTTTGATCCTCTCTCCTTCTTCTTATGGAAACACCACTTAATTGGTTTTTGTGCACCGTTAATACAGTTAGTGTCCTTATCTCAACTTGATTACATTCTGTAGTACAATTCTATTTCTAATGAGGGTCACACTTGCAAATTCTAGGGGTTGGGACTTGGACACATCTTTATGGGGATAACACATTTCAACCTTACAAATCATACCTATATTGAAACTTTTATGTTGTGCTCTGTATAATGACTCTGTTAAAAGAAGAAAAGTGAATGCCTCAGATTATGGAAAAACCTCTTAACCAAAACACCATATCTGCTATACTTAAATAAAACTGTGGTATTCCATAATGGAATATTATTCACTAGCAAAAGTGAGTAAAGTTATCAAAGCTATGAAAAGGCAGGTGAATCTTAAATTCCACATTGCTAATTGAGAGAAAGCCCATCTAAAAGAGTACATACTGTATGATTATATGACATTTCAGAAGACGGCAAAACCCCGTGGACACCCTCCTCCCCCGGCCCCCCCTACCCCCCCCCCCCCCCCCCCCCCCCCCCCCCCTAAAAAGGGCGATTTATTGTTTTGTTTTTATTTTTTTTTACATGCTTCGGCAGCGATTGGAAGGGGGAGAGGTAGAATAGGTGAAGCTAAGCGGTAAACTTCTAGGGATACGGGACAAACTTATTTTCCGGATGATCCTGGAATAATGGATATATGATAGTATTAAATTATTGTAACCTGTAGGACTATACCACATGCAAATAAATAGTGAACTTTGATGACTGCATTTTAACAAATATTTTAGGAAGTTAGACGGAACTCGAGATGAATGAGGAATATGACAAAAAATATCTTAATAGTACTTTAAATGTGTAAAAACAATCCTACTGAGGGAGATAGTGGGGAAAAGGTCCTGCACCCAATTCAACTTTGAAAAAGTGGGTGTCTCTTAAGGCTGAAAACATATGGATATGCAATAATATTGATATACTTGACAAAGTTCCTGTTCATGGGGTATATCGTTAACAGCTCAGATGTGCTGTACACATATCCTGGAACTGGATACAACTCAAGGGTTGCATAATGGCATATGCCACGTTTCCCATTGCTCGCTATTGTGAGAAGCTAGACAAAGGTAAAAGCTATAATGAAACATAGTGGTAATGCATTAGTGCTGGAAAATTTAGTATGAACTTTTGTTTAGCTTAATATAGTACATCCCCCCCCCCCCCCCCCCCCCCCCCCCCCCCCCCCCCCCCCCCCCCCCCCCCCCCACCCCCCCCCCCCCCCCCCCCCCCCCCCCCCCCCCCCCCCCCCCCCCCCCCCCCCCCCCCCCCCCCCCCCCCCCCCCCCCCCCCCCCCCCCCCCCCCCCCCCCCCCCCCCCCCCCCACCCCCCCCCCCCCCCCCCCCCCCCCCCCCCCCCCCCCCCCCCCCCCCCCCCCCCCCCCCCCCCCCCCCCCCCCAACCCCCTTGATATTTATTTATATTTCTAACATATGTGTATCATAATCTGGTAAATACATGCAATGTATCCTTGCTCTGTTAGCCGAGGATGGCTAGTAGCAATGATCAGCCAATACGCAAGCAACATACACCAATAATCAGATATTGATTTTTTCTAATAACATTCTTCATAATAGAACTTAGAGAAATTTAATTGATAGTGAGGTTCTGGCAGGAAATATACAAGCAGAGTCTGGAGCAGTGTGTAGTGCCAGAACTTAACAAAACTACCCCAGAACCACCTCAAACAAAACACAGTAAATGGCAGTATTCAGAAGTTGGAGGAACCCTACTGAAAGAGCTCTCAGCGGTCAAAGCTGGAATGATATCGAACCACAGATAAAGTGTATAGGATTATAAAACCTAAAAAGTATTGGAATTATACTCCCACATTGTTCAAGTGTATATTCTCTATAATATCAAGGGTCAACTGTATATTTGTAATATCATGTGTGTATAAAAAAAGAGTTTTCAAGTGTAACTCAAACCCATACCTAAGGAGAATAATGTTTTAAGTGTAATCATGGGAAGTACACTATGTTGGAAATCCAATCCCACTCTTTACATCGGTGGGCATTAAGGGAGTGCACTTAATAGTAATGTGCACTTGGTGTTATATGCAACTGATGAATCTCTAAACTCTACTCTTGAAATCGTATTAATACAGTTTTATGCTTAGTTAAATTGAATTTAATCCCACTTTCATTGTTTATTTTCGTCCGTAATTATTGCCTCAGGGGTTCTTAGCACTTAAGACTTACTGATGGGATAACATCCATTCTTGAAAGGATTGGTAAAAGTGGGGGTAGGTCATCAGGTGGTGAAATGATCTGAGTTTGGTTTCATTTTGATTTATGTTAATCGGAAAATCTCATGTCTTC
>NW_024570515.1:0-4630 GCF_018345385.1 Vulpes lagopus | reverse complement strand
CATGCTCTTCACACAACCTCTTCCGGCACCTAACATAAAGAAGCTGCGGCACCTACTGAAGGACCCTAACTCGCGTGCCAACTCGTCCCCGTGGATGCCCCAGAGACACAGACCCCAGAACAGGCAGATGCAACCAGCAAGGGGGTTTTATTGGATGTTGTGCAAACGGTGCTCTCCCGAGGTGGCAGAGCCACGATTAGCAATTTACGCAACTTTAAAAGGCAAAAACCGCGGGAGTAGCATAGCATTGATTTTCTTGAAGGTCACAGTACCATTTTCCAGGGACTTTCAACAGTCAGGGCGAGGGGAGATAGTTTCTTTTTTTATTTCACAAAACAGAATGTTTTTGTTACTTGAATTCATATCTCGGAAAAAACAAGAACGTTTTTTGTTACTTGAATTCATGGGAGGAGCCTGTAAGAGATGCCTCAGGGTTAGAGGCCTTTTCCCCACTCGCGGGCGGGGGGGTTCTTCACTAGTCTATGGGCATTCAGAATGCGGGAGGGTCCTGCCCTGAACTCACCTCGCCAAGGAAGCACGCCTACCAATGCCAGCTTATACAACTAGCTGTGTTCCCTCGGGCACTGAGAACGTAACAGTGTTCTAAGCCAGGAGGTCCCCAGAATAACCACTCCACTGCAGGGGGAGACACCCCCCCGGTCTGCTGTTTCCCAAATTGCGTCCCACAAGCCCTGACCAACGGCGGGGGGTGCAGATGTTGGAAAACTCTTTCTGCAGGCAGTGTGCAACTGGAGGGCCTGAGGGTGAGCTCAACTCTCCAAAGTAATTAGCTTTCGGACAAGGCGTTCAGCAGCTTCCCTCTCTCCGAAATGGCACATAGGTTGTCGCACCTGGTTCACACAGGAAAATACTAAAGGAAATCACTAGGGTTGAGTTTTTGGAGGGCACTAGTCTTGTGGGCCGGGACTTTCCACTTATCTCTCACAACACTTCAGGCACGCATCGGGGCTGGGCCTGTTAGGAGTGCGGGGGTACGTGGCAGGCAGGTTTGGGAGGTACAGTCCATAAGCCCAAATATCCGAAGTGTGTATGCTTTGAAGGCAATGTCTGCTAGACACTTGATGGGAGCTGGGAACCGAGCTACACCTCATTGAACAAGGACTTTTGGGCAATGTCTGCATTGATTTCAGATACCCATAGGAAAAATCCTGTCATTTCCCACATGCTCTTCACAAAACCTCTTCCGGCACCTAACATAAGGATCCTGGGAACTACTTTCTACGGGCATAAGAATGCGGGACGCTCCAGCCCTGAACTCAGCTCACACAAGGAAGCACCGCCTACACGCCAGCTTTCAACGAGCTGCGTTCCTCGCACTGAGAATGTAAAAGTGTATCAAGCCGGGAGTCCCCAAAGAAAAAACCATTTCCACTCCCGCTGGAGACACCCTCCAGGTCTGCTTAATCCACTTGGGTCTAAAAACAACCCTCTGACAAAGGGCCCGTGGTGCAGATGTTAGGAAACCTATTCTGCAGGCAGTGTGCAACCTGTGAGGGACTGAGGGTAAAGCTCAACTCTCCGAAGTAATTTGGGTTTTCGGAAAGGCTTTTCAGCTAGCATCTCTCGTATGGAAACTTAGGATGTCGAAACCTGGCCTCACGGGAAATACTAGGAAATCGTTTGGGTTGAGCTGGTGCACTAGTCTAGTGGCCGGGATTTTCCACTTACCACTCAAAACACTTCAGGCACGCATCGGGGCTACCTGTTAGGAGCGGGGTTGTACGTGTAGGCGGATGTGGGGGGGACAGTCCATAAGCCCAACTCTCGGAAGTGTGTATGCTTTGCAGGCAGATCACTGCAAAACACTTTGATGGAGCTAGGACCGAGCTACACTCTCATTGAAAAGGGACGATTTGCAATGTCTGCATTGAGATCAGAAATACCAGAGGAAATCCTGTCACTTCCACATGCTCTTCACACAACCTCTTCCCCCCTAACTTTAAGGATGCGGGGGACCTACATTTACGGGCATTCAGAATGCGGGAGGGTCCTGCCCTGAACTCAGCTCCCACAAGGAAGCACGCCTCCCAACCAGCGTTAAACTAGCTGCGTTCCTCGGGCACTGAGAACGAAACAGCGTTCTAAGCCAGGAGGTACCAGAATACCACTACACTCCACTGCAGCTGAACACCCTCCAGGTCTGCTTATTCCCACTTGCGTCTCACAAGCCCTGACAAACGGCTGTGTGCAGATGTTGGAAACTCTTTCTGCAGGCAGTGTGCAACTGTGAGGGACTTAAGGGTGAGCTCAACTCTCCGAAGTAAGTTGCTTTCGGACAAGGCGTTCAGCTAGCTTCTCCTCGTATGGCACTTAGGATTTCGCACGTGACTCACAAGGGAAATCCTAGGAAATCGTGGTTGAGCTTGGATGCACTAGTTTTGTGGCCGGATTTCCACATTAACTCTCACAACACTTCAGCCACGCATCGGGGCTAGGCCTGGTAGGAGCGCGGTGACTGGCAGGCGGATGGTGGGGGACGGTCCATAAGCCCAACTCTCGGAAGTGTGTATGATTTGCAGGCAGATGTCTGCTAAAGAACATTGATGGGAGCTAGGCCGAGCTACACTCTCATTGAAGCAAGGACGTTTGCAATGTCTGCATTGAGATCAATACTCCTGAGGAGAATTCCGGCCACTTCCATCATGCTCTTCACGACATCCTCTTCCGGAACCTAACATAAGGCAGCTGACCTACAGTCTAAGGGCATCAGAAATGCGGGAGGCTCCTGCCCTGAAACGTCATCTCAGCTCAAGGAAGCACGCCTAGAAAAGCCAGCCTTTCAACGTAGCTGCGTTCCTCGGGCACTGAGAACGTAGCAAGCGTTCTAAGCCAGGAGGTACCCAGAATACCGCTCCCACTCACTGCAGCGGAGACAGTACACTCCAGGTCTGCGTATTCCCACTTGCGTCTCACAAGCCTCTGACAAAACGGCTGTGGTGCAGATGTTGGAAACTCTTTCTGCAGGCAGTGTGCAACTGTGAGGGACTGAGGGTGAGCTCAACTCTCTCCGAAGTAAGGTGCTTTCGGATACAGGCCGTTCAAGCTAGTCTTCTCTCTGTATGGCACTTATGGTGTCGCACAGCTGCTCAGCCAGGAAATACTAGAAATCGCTGGGTTGAGCTTTGATTTGCACCTAGTCTTGTGGGCCGGACTTTCCCAGCTTACCTCTCACAACACTTCAGGAACGCATCGGAGAGGCTGTTAGAGTGCGGTGACGTGCAGGCAGATGTGGAGGGACTTCCAAAGCGCAAATCTCGAAATGTGTAAGCTTGCAGCATTGATTGCTAGACACTCTATGGAGCTAGGACCTGAGCTACACTCTCATTGAAGAAAGGACGTTTGCAATGTCTGCATTGGAGAGCAGATACACCTGCGGTAGAATCCTGTCACTTCCACATGCTCTTCACACAACCTCCTTCCGCATCGACATAAGGATGCTGACCTACGTCTACGCAGTCAGAACGGTGGGTCCTAACCCGAACTCCTGCTCGCACAGGAAGCATGCCTACAAGGCCTGCTTTCACAGCTGCGTCCATCGGCACTGAACCTAACATGTTCTAAGCCTGGAGGTACCCAGAATACCACTGCACTGCAGCATAGAGACACCCTCTAGGTCTTCTTATTCCACTTGTGTCTCACAAGCCTCTGACAAACGGCTGTGGCTGCAGATGTTGGAAACTCTTTCTGCAGGCAGTGTGCAACTGTGAAGGGACTGAGTGTGAGCCTCAACTCTCCGACGTAAGTTGCTTTCGGACAAGGCGCTCAGCTAGCTTCTCTCGTATGGCACTTAGGATGTCGCACCTGGCTCACACAGGAAATACTAGGGAAATCTCTGGGTTGAGTTTGGGAAATGCACTAGTCATGTGGGCCGGGACTTTCCACTTACTTCTCACAACACTTCGGGCACGCATCGGGGCTAGGCCTTTTAGGACGTGGTGTACGTGCAGGCAGGATGTGGGAGGGACAGTCCAAAAAGCCCAACCTCGAAGTGTGTATGCTTTTCAGGCAGATGTCTGCTAGAGACTTTGATGGGAGCTAGGACCGAGCTACACTCTCATTGAATAAGGACGTTTGAAAAAAAACAAAACAAAAAAAAGAACAAGGACGTTTGCAATGTCTGCATTGAGATCAGATACACCTGACGAGAATCGTGTCACTTCCACATGCTCTTCAAACAACCTCTTCCCGCACTTAAAATAAGGATGCTGGGACCTACATCTACGGGCAGTCAGAATGCGGGAGGTTCCGGCTCTGAACTCAGCTCGCACAAGGAATCACGCCTACAAGCCACATTTCACCGAACTGTGTTCCTCGGGCACTGAGAACGTAACAGTGTTCTAGCCAGGAGGTACCCAGAATACCACTCCACTGCAGCTGGAGACACCCTCCAGGTCTGCATTTTCCTCGTGCGTCTCACAACCTCTAACAAACGGCTGTGGTGCAGATGTTGGAAACCTTTTCTGCAGGCAGTTTTGCAACTGTGAGGGACTGAGGGTGAGCTCAACTCTCCGAAGTAAGTTGCTTTCGGACAAGGCGTTCAGCTAGCTTCCTCGTATGGCACTTAGGATTTCGCACCTGACTCACACAGGAAATACTAGGAAATCGCTTG
>NW_024570514.1:0-6994 GCF_018345385.1 Vulpes lagopus | reverse complement strand
CTCTTTCATGAAAGGAAAGCCAAAATGATATTGCACTGAATTGAAAGATGATATATGTGAGTAGAAGGAGCATAGAAGTAAATGGCACTTGTGTCCTATCAGGACTTTTGATCAGATAATCCTATCATTAAAGAATAAGCTTCCCTGAATGCTGTGTGTATATGTGTTTTCTAGCCAAAATCATAATATCGAAGTTTTTGCAACAGTTAACAGTTTTCCTATATCAAAACTACTGCCTTTGTCAATGGAATGAAGCTCTGGCATAAACAGTTGGCCACTTTTCCAAATCCTTACATTTGAGGGACATCTTAAATGACTAAAGGACTAGGGTAGTAATGAATGGTGCAGAAGCAATGTTGCTGTGCAATTGAGGGCAGTTATGCATTTGTTTCAGTTAAATGCATATGCTAGAAAGCTCTGTTTAAGGCCATCCAAGGAGAGAAAGAGATGGCTCAGCCTAAGGGCACAGAACAGTGAAATATTTCTTAAACAAGATCTATTCTAGAGTACAACACAATGTCACTTTCACAAGTTGATATTCAAGGGGAAAAGAAAGGGCAATTGTAACTAATTTTTAACCCCTTTTCCAGATATTTAAATTAAAGAGCAGCAGTGAGTGGAAGATTCCACCTACCCACCGTATTTCTCCTCCTGCCCACAAGAATAAGTACTTGGCATTATGTATTGCTGCTACACAAGGTGGCATTTTTATACTTACATACTGGGATTTCTTAAAGGCCTTTGAGCTTTTTAAGTACTAAATAATTCAAATATGCATTGACATTTTTTGACATTTAAATTTCTATTTAAGACTCACAACTTCATCAGTTTTAAATTGTCTAGACAATAATCATCCTTGATTAAAGAATTATTCTACCCCCAATCTGCTTTATTTTGAATATATTGAAATTTATTTTTATGCCATAAACTGTTTTCATGTAAACTTATATATTTATAACAATATGTTGGAAAAGTGTACACTTTTACAGTAATTGAATGATGAATCAGCTAAATCTGCATCATAACTATGCCAATTTTAAAGATTCTCCTACTGTTTTGGCCTTTTGCTTTAGTTTGTTTTGTTTTTAAGTATTAGCAGTACATTTGAGGCAAAATTCTGAAAGATTGAAGACTGAAGCTTGGGAGAATGAAATAGAAAAAAAAAAGTCAAATTCTTAAGGAAAAGAGACAGTATTGATGCCCTCTAAAACCTGCATATAATCTCTATGATTTTCTCCCTTATAATTAATCTCTCAATTTTAAGTGCTTCCTTCTGGACCATTTTATCAATAAATTCCCAAGATTTAAATAATAATAATGATAATAAATAATTAATTAAAAAAATAAGAGGGCTATGCATTCCTTTGGAAAGGTAAGGGACTTGGAAGCAGAAAAATTCTTCTGGTAACATCATCCCTGGAGCCAGAAAGAGAAGTGCGTAGGACGACTGAGAGGAAGAGTAAAAACCCAGCAAACACAAAAAGGAGAGGCATAATCTTCCCAGTTTGCTTTCCATTTTAGTATGAAAATATCAG
The DNA here is from genome assembly GCF_018345385.1 of Vulpes lagopus. Taxonomy (NCBI): domain Eukaryota; kingdom Metazoa; phylum Chordata; class Mammalia; order Carnivora; family Canidae; genus Vulpes; species Vulpes lagopus. Next base: position 5,459 of record NW_024570514.1, on the reverse strand, counting down.
GAGTGAACTGGAATTTCCGTGATTAGATATAGTGAAGGGACATTTTGAAGTATCTACATTACTGGATTATTATTTTGCTGTTACTTTACTCAAGATTAAGTAGTTCACTTAGGTTAGTAGCAATGTGGGAAAGGCATTGAAGAGTTCATGGGAGGAAAAGGGGGAAACAGGCATGACAACCTAAGGCTGTGGATGATGACACTCTGCTGTCTACGGTAGAGGGGTTACAGGCACTGTTACAGGCAGTGGCTTTGGCTATATTTAAAGACTAAACATAGGGCATTGCTTTAAAACTTGTTTTCAGGAAGGACTTTATTTCCAAGTTGCAGGCTAACTTAAAGATTTTATTTATTTATTCATGAGAGACAGAGAGAGAGAGAGAGAGAGAGAGATTGAGAGAGAGGAGAGACACAGGCAGGGGAGAAGCAGGATCCATGCAGGGAGCCCGACATGGGATTCAATCCCGAGTCTCCTGGATCACGCCCTGGGCTGAAGGTGGCGCTAAACCACCGAGCCACCTGGGTTGCCCAACTCAGCAAAGAATTAAGAAAATTTTGAACATGCAGAAAATATCACAGATTGAAATGCTTTTGCCACTGGTGTACAAATACATAATAAATACAAAAATTACAAACGTAAAATAATGCTGCGCTTTCTCTCAGAATGTGAGATGGCAAATCTCTGAAGAGATTTTTTGTTCTAATTCCATTCAGGTCAGGTCAAGGTGAGATAAAAGTAAATGCAACCCCATTTTTATATTCATTTTCAATGTACCCTTTTTTCCCTTTTTTTTCCATTTCTCAGTTTATTTGTCCTTGTAGAGGTCTTCTTGGTCAAGTAATGAATTTTTAGTATTAGTATAGTATTTTCAAAAAGGTATGAAGTTCTTTGCTTTGTTTCCTCTGATCTCTGAATGCTCATCTTGCATTAAAAACCTGCCCTATTTGTTTGGAGTCAATAATGCAACTCCATGAGTTGTGAGCACTAGAATATTACCTTTGTGCACTAATTAATTGAATATGGTAATGAGGGCATGACTACAAAGTCAAAGTCAGAGAAAATGAGAAATAAGGCAATTTATTTACCAATGCAGAAACAGTAAAGGCAGGCTTTACTGTCCCTAAAATGATAGTTTTTTGTAGTTATATTTTACACATGTAGTTATATATTTGTATTTAAATAGATATATCATGAGAAGAGTCCATTTTATTTTAGTTTCTTTAATTGAAAAATAGCGAAAATGCTTAAATTGAAGATATTGAGCTAAACTATGCGACTGTTCTAATAATTCTTCTTCCAAATTACTGTTAAAATAATTTATTTCTGCTTCATATTTTTAAGCTTTAAATGTATTTAACTCTCTACTACTGCATATTTTATATCCAAATCTTTATATTATGAACTACAATAGAGAGCATTTCTTGATCACTTTCACTATAATTTAAGGGCAAAAATAAAATTATATCCTAAGAAATAGTTGTTAATGTTACAATGATTTTAGCAGACGAATGCTATTTCTCAAAAAATTAAAAATAATCACTAGTCAATAATAAGTGAAACATTTTATTTTTATTTTTCATGAAAATAGATATTATCTGTTTAAAGATTTATTTATTTATGACGAGAGAAAGAGAAGGTCAGAGGGAGAAGGAGAAAGAGAATCTAGAGCAGAATTCCAGCTGCATGTGGAGCCCAACGTGGGGCTCAATTCCACAACCCGGAGATGATGACCTAAGCTGAAATCAAGAGTCAAGCCCTCAACTGCCTGAGCCACTCAGGCACCCCTAAATATTATTGGTTTAATTATAAAGGTTTTTCCTCACCTTACCAACCCATGATAGGGGCCAAGGGCAGATACCTCAGGATGGGCCACTCGGCGTGAATATTTTTTTGAGTTAAAAGCAATCCAAACCCAGGAAATTTAGGGAATTTAGGAAAACTCTTTACCTCCCCTTCAATGACCTAAATTTACATTGGAAAGGAGAGGCTGTACCAAAATAAAAGAGCTATTATTAAGAGATTCCTGTTTATCTAACAAACTTAACTGCATAAGAGGGCAAACTTTGCTTTCCAAGCCTCTTTCACTTTCCTGATAATGGTCTTCCTTCCATTTGTATCCCTAGGCTCTACCTCTTTCCGTAGCTCAGGATGTCATGTCAGGATGCCTGACTGTCTTTGGAATTTCAAGTCTGTGTGAATTCCTCATAGATAGTGTTGGGGAGGAAGAATTTCTTCTCCCCTTCAAGGTCCTTCTAGCTGGACTAAGAATCAAATTGACATCAGACAGATTAACAGAAGAAAAATCCACACAGACATGGAAATTCCACAGATAGTGGAGCAGCATGATGCTTATTCAGCTAAGGAGAGGGGTAGGGATCTGAAGATACTAAAGGGAGAAAAGCCATTAGCAGGAAGGTGAAAGGAGATGTTTGGAAAACAAAGGTTTCCCTATATTATGTAGATAAGTTCCTTAGGTAAGAGGAATCTCTATTAAAGCTCTCTTTCTGGTATAAGAAGGTAATTGAGACACTTTTCTGATTTGCTGGGTTTAGATTGCTTTTAACTCAAAATAATGTTCATGACAAAGTGGCCCATCATGAGATGGCCTGCCCTTGGTCCCTACAGAGGGAAACTAATTTGTTTTTCTCCTGTCTCATGTCAATTTGATTCTTAGTCCAGCTAGAAGAACTTTTTGGGTTTGTGTGTGTGTTTGTTTGTTTTAAGATTTTATTTATTTATTCATGAGAGACACACACAGAGAGAGAGAGAGAGAGGCAGACACAGGCAGAGGGAGAAGCAGGCTCCATGCAGGGAGCCTGATGTGGGACTTGATCCTGAGACTCCAGGATCATGCCCTGGGCTGAAGGCAGATGCTCAACCGCTGAGCCACCCAGGCATCCCTAGAAGAACTTTGGACAGAAGAAAATTACTTCCTCCCTGATATCACAAAAATAAAATTGGTGACTTTTTAACTAAAAATAAATAGATTTTAATTTTTCTTTGATGATCAATAATTTCCCTTATATTTTAGGACCCTTTTCATGAAAAGCTGAAGTAGGTCCATAAGATTAATTATATTGAGAAAATGTATATCATTAATGTCTGTAAACAAAGTAAATTAAGGAAAAAAAAGAAAAAAAAGAAGATTGTAATTCATGGCATTGGAGTTTATTATCATAATCACATCAAAAGTCTGTTATTATTTCAAAGATGTGGTCATGGAAGATGACTACCATGCTTTTCTGCAAAATGTCACTTTGACCACTGTCACTGTCAAAGAGAGATTACATTAGATAACTGGACTGATGACCTATGACATTTTCTCTGATCGTATTAAATGTAATGGTGGTAGGGTATTGTTAATATAATATTTTGCCATTTGCATGTCAACTTGTAGAATTTTTATCTATTTAAACATTTTTCTAAAGCGATATACTTTCACCAAGGGTAGCTGCTCCCAAATAAGGAGGGAGAAGTGCAGATGTAACTGAACTAATGTGAATTTGCTCCTTGGTGAGTTACAGATAGAAACTAAACCAGATGGAGTCCTCACACAAAGGAAACTTTATTTGCAGCAAATAAGGAGATCACAAGGAGTAGCTTCCAAAGCTGCGACTCCCTGAGCAAGGGTGAATGAGCATCTTTTACTTAGGGTTATAGGATGAATATTTAGAAAGGGGAGACTTACCATATATAGAGGTGAGCATGAGGTCGCACATGTACCTTAAGGAAACATGCCTGTACATACATTGTGTTATGTAAATGAGGTCTGTGCTCCTCCTTGGGCAGAAATTTTATTTTCTTATTTTTTAAAGATTTTGTTTATTTATTATTTGAAAGAGTGAGAGTGAGAGAGCACAAGCAGGGGCTGAAGTAGAGGGGGTGGCAGAGGGAGAAGCAGAAGTAGCCTTCCTGCTGAACAGGGAGCCCAACGATTTAGTGCCCAATCCCAGGGTTCTAGGATCAGGACCTAAGCGGAAAGCAGACACTACTGACTGAGGCACCCAGGTGCCCTGGGGCAGAGATTTTAGTATTATGATGAGGTAAAGGTACTATAAGTCACTCCATAGTCAATCTGTGCCTGGTGAGTCATGTTAAGCTCAAACTGGTTTGAGTGGTCTGGGCCATGAGAGCTCTTAATGTGGGCAGTCCTTATTGTTTGAGGGGTAGTTTTGGTTTCCATCACAGGATGCTATGCCTGTTGAGTTTTTTGCCTGAGTCAGGAGATAAGCTGAAAAGAAGAGCTAAAGGAAAAATGTGGGGCAAAGGTTGGTGGGTAAAAGCAGATGAGCAGTAAAAATCAGGTCTAAGGGTTTAGCTGGTGACACAGATATTTAGATTTAAATTTACACTTGATTTTCTGATAATCCTTCATTAGAACAGAATAGGAACAGTGGTTAAATCTAGAAATATTCTTATAAGTAAGGATATTGTATTACTTTGTGTTCTCACCAGAAATATGAAATATGTTATAAAATGATGAGTCTGTCTACCTATCTATCCATTTCCTTTACGATACTATACAATCAATTTAACGCTCTACTTCCTTTACTACAACTATTATTGAAAACAATAGTGTAATTTAAGTAATAATAATAGTGTAATTTAAGTATCTTTAAGTATGTTGATTAATTATGACTCAATTTCTCTATTGTATTAATTATTTTCCTCTCAACTGTTTGCCCATCTGTGAATATTTCCAGTCTCATTATTGTGATTCAAAATACAAATGGCCACATCTTAGCAAACATTTTTAATATAATTAATACATAAAAAGAGCAAAATTAGCTTTCTCCTAATTCAATCATGATATTTACTATTAAGAAAAAATAATCTGGGATCCCTGGGTGGCGCAGAGGTTTGGCACCTGCCTTTGGCCCAGGGCGCGATCCTGGAGACCCGGGATCGAATCCCACATCGGGCTCCCGGTGCATGGAGCCTGCTTCTCCCTCTGCCTATGTCTCTGCCTCTCTCTCTCTCTGTGACTATCATAAATAAATAAAAATTAAAAAAAAAGAAAAAATAATCTAAGAATGTTTTCTTTCTATATTTTTCCATTTAGGCAAATATTTATAAACTGACTTTTCAGACAGGATTTATTTAATATTAATATTTCAGAGCAAGACTAGCCCAATGCAGTAATTTGGGGCTTCTTCATCTAAAGCAGTGATTCATAAAACATAATGTAGATCTGAATCATCTGGGGGTGCTTGTTAAATATGCAGATTTTTGGATTCTCCTTCACATTCATTGAAGCAGAATTTCTGGGGGGAAATTTTTATGCAGATAAATATGGATTATGGTCTGCCAAACACTTAGCTAACTGAATGAAAGTAGCTAGCCTCTTAAAAACTACAGATTTCATTCCTTCTGTGTTCTTTGAAACTCATCTTAAAATTCACACAGTGCATCAAAATTAGCCAGTTTTCTTTTCTGTAAAAAAGGAACTAACATTTGTC
>NW_024570513.1:0-14723 GCF_018345385.1 Vulpes lagopus | reverse complement strand
AAATGCGATTCTCCAAAAATCCCTTTCTGCTGTTCACCACCACCCATGATCCATCTGTGTAGTTTCTGAACAGTCAGCGATTCAGGTTTTAATATAGTTTGTAACATTTTCAGTTTTACACCACTTTATCATCCATCGTGATTTTTATTAAAGCTTTTTAATTCCTTTCTTGTTCAGTGTTAATGCTGAGATCCATATTTAGGTTTTATAAGCTTCCCCCCCCCTTTTTTTGGGCTCTTGCATTTTTCTGTTTGTCATGGAAATGTAAGAGAGGAATATTACATACATTTCAGTTTAATTCTGAATGTCAGGAATTTATCAAAAAAATTTAAAAGATGGACTGGAGCTATTTCTTTGTGAATAGGAATAGAATGTGTTTTTTTTTTTCGTGTTTAATTTATGTTATCTGTCAAATACTTTAGTTGAAAAAAAAATGGGAAGAGGATGGCCATCATCTGCAACAGGATTGCTGCTGCTGCTGCAGTTACTAAGGGAAGAATCACCAGCACTGCTAGTGTCTCAAACTTGTGGCAAACCTCACCGTAGGTCGGATGACCTCTGCAAGAATGAGGACATTAGAAGGCAGTCCAGGCTCTTTCTCCAATTTTTCCTGCCTGAGTTCAGGTTGTACCAGACTGGGATGTCGCTCACTGCTTCAGTACTACATCTAGCCAGCGTGTGGATTGGATTCGATTGGATTGGAACCAAGTTTTATTACCCTGTATCACCTAGAGTAGAAAAACCACAGGCTTTAAGAAAGTTTTTCAAAAAAAACAACAATTTTTCCAGTGGGATGGACTCGGGGGCTGGAGAACCTCTTAACAGCAAACCAGATTCTCGTGGTTAAAGAGCACAGGGGATGCACTAGCTGGTGGAGGGGAAGAGTGCTGCCTAAGTGGCCAAGAAATCCAAGAGGTTTCACACTGCCTCTGTGGTGGAGAGGAGTGGCAGATATTGGTTGCTGAGGAAAGGCCTCTCCCTCCCCCTTTTACCTCCCAAATTTTAACAGACGCTAGAGTAATTCAATTCTTTATTAGAATCTTTAGATCAATGTTCCCTCCACCATTTAGCGGCCGTGAAGCTATTAGCAGGGGCTACAGAAGTATTGACATTGATGATATGAATGAAATTGTGAAAATGATATAAGTTTTTTTTAAGACAGGGGTGTTGAGGGAAGCACTGATGCCAAAGATGATTTATGTCTAAGTGAGTCGGTAAGACAGATGCCTAGAATGTGAGCCTATAAGAAAAATTGTTGGAATTGAGACACCTTGCTTGTATATTGCTGAGAGCAATATAACATTGGGGGTAAAGACAGAAGATCTAAAGCAGAAGAAAGAACAGCTCGAGTCTGAAAAGACTATCAAGGAGCTGCAGGGCCAGCTGGAGTACGAACGGGATCCGGAGAGAAAAATTAGAAGTGTCAGCTGGTTGTATATCGCTGCAGAGGAGGTTTCATCTCAGGGAGACACGGGGAAAGATTCAGGTCCACTTGCTGTGGAAGAGACTCTTCTTGTGAGTCAAGATAAGAGAAGTGTCAAAATAAAAGAAAACGGTGTCTTCTGTGGAGTTTTTGTGAAAAGGTAACTAATCAGTGAAATAATTTTAAATTAAACTTGCTTGATATTTTTTTTTAGTTTTAAAAAAAAGGGACATTCGCAACGGCCTTGTTAAATGAGCAGTGTAGCTCATTCTAGTCCCTATCAAAAGTGTCTAGCAATCATCTGCCTGCAAAGCATACACACATTCCGAGAGTTGGGCTTATGACTGTCCCTCCCAATCCTTGCAGTACACCGCGCTCCTAACAGGCTTAGCCGATGCGGCCTGAAGTGTTGTGAGAGGTAAGTGGGGAAAATCTGGGCCACAAGACTAAGCCCTCCAAGCTCAACCCCGGGGATTTTTCCCTTTTATTTCCCGTGTGACCAAAGGGGCGACATCCAAAAGTGCCATAGAGAGAAGCTAGCTGAACACCTTTTTACGAAAAACAATTTACTTTGGGAGTTGAGCTCACCTCAGTCCCTCAAGGGTTGGAAAACTGCCTGCAGAAAGGGTTTTCCAAAATCTTTCACCACAGCCTTTTTCGAGGGGTTGTGAGACGCAAAATGGGAAAAAGCAGACCTGGAAAGGGTTTTTTCTCCGCTGCAGTTTGGAAATTTATGTTCTGGGGTAAACTCCTGGGGTTAGAACACTGTTATGTTCTCAGTGCCGAGGAAAGCAGCTAGTTGAGAGCTGGCTTTTAGGCCGTGCTTCCTGTGCGAGCTGAGTTCCCGGCAGGACCCCCCGCATTATGTGCCCGAAGACTTAGGTCCCAGCATATCCTTATGTTAGGTGCAGAAGGGGTTGTGTGAAGAGCATGTGCAGTGACAAGATTCTCTCAAGGGGTATTGATCTCAATGCAGACATTGCAAACGTCCTTGTTCAATGGAGAGTTGTAGCTCGGTCCTAGCTCCATCAAAGGGTCTAGCAGACATCTGCTGCAATGCATACACACTTCCGAGAGTTGGGCTTATGGTCAGTCCCTTCCACCTCCTGCCTGCACGTACACGCGCTCTAACACGCTAGCCTATGCGTGCCTGAAGTGTTGTTTGAGGTAAGTGGAAAGTCCCGGCCCACAAGACTAGTGAATCCAAGCTCACCCAGGCGATTTCTAGTATTTCCTGTGTGAGCCAAGGTGCGATCATCCTAAGTGCCATACGAGAGAAGCTAGCGACACCTTGTACGAAAGCACTTTACTTCGGAGTGTTGAGCTCACCCTCTGTTATCACCGTTGCACACTGCCTGCAGAAAGAGTTTCCAACATCTGCACCACAGCCGCTTGTCAGAAGCCTTGTGAGACGCAAGTGGGATAAGCAGGCCTGGAGGGTGTCTCCAGCTGCAGTGGTGTGGTATTCTGGGTTACCTCCTGGCTTAGAACTCTGTTACGTTCTCAGTGCCCGAGGAACGCAGCTAATTGAAAGCAGGCTTTGTGGGCGTGCTTCCTTGTGTGAGCTGAGTTCAGGGCACTATCTCCCGCATTTTGTCTGCCCGTAGCCTGTAGGTCACAGCATCCTTATTGTTAGTGCCGGAAGAGGTTGTGTGGAAGTGCATATGGGAAGTGGCAGGTTTTCTCAAGTGTATCTGATCTCAAGCAGACACTGCAAACTCCTTTTTCAATGAGAGTGTAGCCTCGTCCTAAGCTACAATCCAAAGAGTCTAGAAGACATCTGCTCTGCAAAGCATACACACTTCGAGAGTTGTGGCTTATGGTCAGTCCCTCCCACTTCTGCCTGCAGGTACATCCGCGCTCCTACAGCCTGCCCCGATGCGTGCCTGATGTGTTTGTGAGAGGTAAGTGGAATGTTCCCGGCGACAAGACGAGTGCATCGAAGCTCAACCAGCGATTTCCTTGAATTTCCTGTGTGAGCGGGGTGCTACATCCTAAGGGTCATAGGAGAGAAGCTAGCTGAACGTTGTCCGAAAGCAACTTACTTCAGTGAGTTGAGCTCACCTCAGTCCCTCACAGTTGCACACTGCCTGCAGAAAGAGTTTCCCAACATGTGCACCACAGCCTTTTGTCAGAGGTTTGTGAGACGCAGTGGAATAAGCATGAAATGAGGGTGTCTCAGCTGCAGTGGAGTGATATTTCTGGGTACTCATGGCTTTAGAAACACTTGTTTACGTTCCAGTGCGGAGGAAACCGACAGCTAGTTGAAAGCTGGCTTGTAGCGTGCTCCTTGTGCGAGCTGAGTTCAGGGCAGGAGTCTCCCGCATTCTGACTGCCCAAGAGTCGTAGGTCCAGCCCCTTATGTTAGGTGCCGGAAGAGGTTGTTCTGAAGGGCATGTGGAAGTGACAGTTTCTCCTACAAGTGTAATCTGATCTCAATGCAGACATGCAACGTCCCTTGTTCATGAGAGTGGAGTCGGTTCTAGCTCCATCATGAAGGTTCTAGCAGACATCATCCTGCAAAGCATACACACTTCCGTGAGTTGGCTTAGGGACAGTCCTCCACATCCTGCCAGCAGTACACACGCTACTAACAGGCCTAGCCCCGATGTGTGCCTGAGTTTTGTCTGAGGTAAGTGGACAGTCCTGGCCCATTAGGACTTGTGCATCAGCTCAACCAGCGATTTCCTTGTATTTCCTGTTGAGCGCCGGGTTGCTACATCCACAGGGTCATACGAGAGAAGCTAAACAGAAAACGCCTTGTCCAAAGCAACACCTGAGGAGAATCCTGTCACTTGCACATGCTTTTCCCCACAACCTCTTCCGGCACCCAGCATAAGGATGCTGTGACCTAGGTCTACGGGCAGTCAGAATGCGGGAGGGTCCAGCCCTGAACTCAGCTCGCACAAGGAAGCACGCCTACAAGCCAACTTTCAACTAGCATGCGTGCCTCGGGCACTGAGAACGTAACAGTGTTCTAAGCCAGGAGGTACCCAGAATACCATTCCACTGCAGCTGGAGACACCCTCCCGGTCTGCTTATTCCACTTGCGTCTCACAAGCCTCTGAAAAACGGCTGTGGTGCAGATGTTGGAAACTGTGCAGGCAGCTTGCAACTCTGAGGGACTGAGGGTGAGCTCAACTCTCCGAAGTAAGTTGCTTTTGGACAAGGCGTTCTGTTAGCTTCTCTCGTATGACCTGTGGATGTAGCACCCGGCTCTCACAGGAAATACTAGGAAATCGCTGGGTTGAGCTTGGATGCACTAGTCTAGTGGGCCAGGACTTTCCACTTACCTCAGACAAAACTTCAGGCACGCATCGGGGCTAGGCCTGTTAGGAGCGTGGTGTACGTGCTGGCAGGATGTGGGAGGGACTGTCCATAAGCCCAACTCTCGGAAGTGTGTATGCTTTGCAGGAAGATGTCTGCTAGACTCTTTGATGGGAGCTAGGTCTGAGCTACACTCTCATTGAACAAGGACGTTTGCAATGTCTGCATTGAGATCAGATACACTTGAGGAGAATTCTGTCACTTCCACATGCCCTTCATACAACCTCTTCCGGCACCTAACATAAGGGTGCTGGGACCTACGTCTACGGGCAGTCAGAATGCGGGAGGCTCCTGCCCTGAACTCAGCTCGCACAAGGAAGCACGCCTACAAGCCAGCTTTCAACTAGCTGCGTTCCTCGGGCACTGAGAACGTAACAGTGTTCTAAGCCAGGAGGTACCCAGAATATCACTCCACTGCAGCTGGAGACACCCTCCAGTTCTGCTTATTCCACTTGCGTCTCACAAGCCTCTGACAAAAGGCTGTGGTGCACATGTTGGAAACTCTTTCTGCAGGCAGTGTGCAACTGTGAGGGACTGAGGGTGAGCTCAACTCTCTGAAGTAAGTTGCTTTCGGACAAGGCGTTCAGCTAGCTTCTCTCATATGACCCTTAGGATGTAGCACCCCGCTCACACAGGAAATACTAGGAAATCGCTGGGTTGAGCTTCGATGCACTCGTCTTGTCGGCCGGGACATTCCACTTACCTCTCACAACACTTCAGGCACGCATCGGGGCTAGGCCTGTTAGGAGCGCGGTGTACCTGCAGGCAGGATGTGGGAGGGACTGACCATAAGCCCAACTCTCGGAAGTGTGTATGCTTTGCAGGCAGATGTCTGCTAGACTCTTTGATGGGAGCTAGGACCGAGCTACACTCTCATTGAAAAAGGAGGTTTGCAATGTCTGCATTGAGATCAGATACACTTGAGGAGAATCCTGCCACTTCCATATGCTCTTCACACAACCTCTTCCGGCACCTAACATAAGGATGCTGGGACCTACGGCTACGGGCAGTCAAAATGCGGGAGGATAGTGCCCTGAACTCAGCTCACACAAGGAAGCACGCCCACAAGCCTGCTTTCAATTACCTGCGTTCCTCGGGCACTGAGAACGTAACAGAGTTCTAAGCCAGGAGGTACCCAGAATACCACACCACTGCAGCTGGAGACACCCTCCAGGCCTGCTTATTCCACTTGCGTCTCACAAGGCTCTGACAAGCGGCTGTGGTGCAGATGTTGGAAACTCTTTCTGCAGGCAGTGTGCAACGGTGTGTAACTGAGGGTGAGCTCAACACTCCGAAGTAAGTTGCTTTCGGACAAGGTGTTCAGCTAGCTTCTCTCGTATGGCACTTAGGATGTCGCACCTGGCTCACACAGGAAATACTAGGAAATCGCTGGGTTGAGCTTGGATGCACTAGTCTTGTGGGCCGGGACTTTCCACTTACCTCTAACAACACTTCAGGCACGCATAGGGGCTAGGCGTGTTAGAAGCGCGGTGTACGTGCAGGCAGGATGTGGAAGGGACTGACCATAAGCCCAACTCTCGGAAGTGTGTATGCTTTGCAGGCAGATGTCTGCTAGACACTTTGATGGGAGCTAGGACCGAGCTACACTCTCATTGAACAAGGACGTTTGCAATGTCTGCATTGAGATCAGATACCCTTGAGGAGAATCTTGTCACTTGCACATGCTCTTCACACAACCCCTTCTGGCACCTAACATAAGGATGCTGGGACCTAAGTCTTCGGGCAGTCATAATGCGGGAGGGTCCTGCCGGGAACTCAGCTCGCACGAGGAAGCACGCCTAGAAGCCAGCTCTCAACTAGCTGCGTTCCTCGGGCACTGAGAACATAACAGTGTTCTAAGCCAGGAGTTACCCAGAACATCACTCCACTGCAGCTGGAGACACCCTCCAGGTCTGCTTATTCCACTTGCGTCTCACAAGCCTCTGACAAACGGCTGTGGTGCAGATGTTGGAAACTCTTTCTGCAGGCAGTGTGCAACTGTGAGGGACTGAGGGTGAGCTCAACTCTCCGAAGTAAGTTGCTTTCGTACAAGGTGTTCAGCTAGCTTCTCTCGTATGGCACTTTGGATGTCGCACCTGGCTCACACAGGAAATACTAGGAAATCGCTGGGTTGAGCTTGGATGCATTAGTCTTGTGGCCCGAGACTTTCCACTTACCTCTCACAACACTTCAGGCACGCATCGGGGCTAAGCCTGTTAGGAGCGCGGTGTACGTGCAGGCAGGATGTGGGAGGGACAGTCCATAAGCCCAACTCTCGGAAGTGTGTATGCTTTGCAGGCAGATGATTGCTAGACACTTTGATAGGAGCTAGGAATGAGCTACACTCTCATTGAACAAGGCCGTTTGCAATGTCCTTTTTTTAAAAATAAAAGAAATATCAAGCAAGTTTATTTAAAATTATTTCACTGATTAGTACCTTTTCACAAAAACTCCCCCAGAAGACACCGTTTTCTTTATTTGCCTCTTCTCTTTTCTTGACTCACAAGAAGAGTCATCTTCCACAGCAAAGTTGGGAACCTGAATCTTTTCCAGTGTCTCCCTGAGTTGATCCACCTCTGCACGATATTCATCCAGCTGACCTTCTAATTTTTCTCTCCGGAGCCGTTCGTACTCCAGCTGGCCCTGCAGCTCCTTGATAGTCTTTTCAGACTCGAGCTGTTCTTTCTTCTGCTTTAGATCTTCTTCTGTTATCCCTCCCAAGTGTTTATAGTTGCTCTCAGCAATATCCAGCAGGTGTCTCAATTCAACAATTTTCTTATAAGCTCTCATTCTAGCATCTGTCTTATCCGACTCACTTAGACATAAATCATCTTTGGCATCAGTGCTTCCCTCAACACCATGTCTTAAAAAAAACTTTATATCATTTTCATCAATTTCATTATCATCAATGTCATACTTCTGTAGCCCCTCTAATAGCTTCACGGCCGCTAAATGGTGGAGGGAACATTGATCTAAAGAGTTCTAATAAAGAATTGAATTTCTCTAGCGTCTGTTAATTGGCAGGTAAAAGGGGAGGGAGAGGCCTTTCCTCCAGCAACCAATATCTGCCCTCCTCTCCACCCAGAGGCAGGTGAAACCTCTTGGATTTCTGGCCACCTTAGGCAGCACTCTTCCCCTCCACCAGCTAGTGCTTCCCCTGTGCTCTTTAACCACGAGAATCTGGTTTTGCTGGTTAAGAGGGTTCTCCAGCCCCTCGAGTCCATCCCACTGGAAAACTTGTTGTTGTTTTGAAAACTTCTTAAAGCCTGTGGTGTTTCTACTCTAGGTGATACAGGGTAAGAAAACTTGGTTCCAATCCAATCGAATCCAATCCACACGGCTGGCTAGATCGTAGTACTGGAAGCAGTGAGCGACTTCCCAGCTGGTACACCTGACGCAGGCAGGGAAAAATTGGAGGAAAGAGCCAGGACTGCCCTTCTATTGTCCTCAAGTCTTGCAGAGGTCATCCGACCTTCGGTGAGGTTTGCCACAAGTGAGACACTAGCAGTGCTGGTGATTCTTCCCTTAGTAACTGCAGCAGCAGCAGGCAATCCTGGTGCAGGATGATGGCCATCCCTCTTCGCCATTTTTTTTCAACTGAAAGTATTTGACAGATAACACTAAAATTAATCACGAAAAAAAAAAACACATTCTATTCTATTCACAAAGAAAAAGCTCCAGTCCATCTTTTAATTTTTTTGAAAAATTCCTGACATTACAGAATTAAACTGAAATGTATTAATATTCCTCTCTTACATTTCCATGACAAACAGAAAAATTCATGAGCCAAAAAAAGGGGGGGGGGAAGCTTATAAAACTAAATATGGATCTCAGCATTAACAGCTGAACAGAGAAAGGAATTAAAACGCTTTAATTAAAAAATCACGAGTGGATGATAAAGTGTGTAGAAACTGAAAATTTACAAACTATTTAAAACCTGGAATCGCTGACTGTTCAGAAACTACACAGATGGATCATGGGTGGTGGTGAACAGCAGAAAGGGATTATGGATGAATCTGCATTGTTCTAGCTGCTCCCCATGCCACCCGTCTCCGAGGAAAGCCTGACATTGATTAGATATTGAGCCAGGCTAATGCTGGCAGCAGATCCAGTGATGGTAACCTGCCTATCAGTAGATCCTTCCACTGGGTTCGCAATTTTGATCTGCGCCCCAGACATCTGACGGATCTCATTGATTTTGGTGCCTTGACGCCTGATTATGCAGCCAATCAAATCGTTTGGAATGGTGAGTTCATGAGAAGTAGTCTGAGCAGATGCATCCAAACCCCAATAGCCTTTCACCTCTGGAGAGCTGGATTCAATGCCACTGAATCCGATGTTGCCATGCGTCATGGGAAATGAGACTGTTGCATTGCCAACTGGTGCAGCTTGGTCAAATCTGGCTGTGGAATGGCATACTGTCCTTGAATGGTATAGGCCTCTAGAGGTGGTCCCTCCAGGTCAGGGTTGAGGCACATGGACGGGGTGGTGTGGGGAAAGCTCGCACTGTCGCTGCCTGTGCTGTACCTGTCCTGACCACCTGCAAAGATGACTGGAGAACTGGACGGCTTGGGCCGGTACGGGATGGTCACGCCCTTCGGGGGGACTCCAACATGACCACGCAGATCTGTTTCACACACTCAATGATGGATTGCGGAATGCCAGCAATAGTGATGGCCCGCTCAGTTGAGTTGGGGAGCATATCCCCTGCCACCTGAACCTGAGCCCCTGTACTCTCTCGTATTTCCTTGATCTTGCAACCACCTTTCCCAATGAGAGAGCCACACTGACTAGCAGGGACCACCAGCCTCAGGGTAACTGGGGGTCTACTGGCAGCTGTGCTATTGGTCATAGAGCTGCTGATGTCCTCTTCCAGTTTGTCAATGATCATAGCGAAGGCTTTGAAGATGGCGTTAGTGGGTCCAGCCAAAGTGATAATTCTCTCAGGACAATTCCCTTCTGAGATGTTGATACGTGCACCACTCTCCTCACGCATCTTCTTAACTGATTCTCCTTTCTTTCCGATGATACTGCCAACTTCCTTTCCATGCATAAGTAGCCGGATGGTGAGAGTGACATTTAATCCACCTTCAATCACACCGGTGTCCATGTCGAGCAGTGTTCCGGGGAGCTGGACTTTGAGTGGTCAAGTCTTTGGTCACTGGTGGGGGTGAAAGCTAAAAACTGCAGGCGCGAGGCGACTGAGGGGAAAAGGGGAGCGGGCGGGAAGGGGAAGGGCGGAAGGCCGGGGGCGGAACAATAGGGGCGAGCGGGAAGGTGAGGGGGGCCCCGCGGGCGGGCGGAGGAGGAAGGGGGGGAGGAGGAGGAGGAGGAGGAAGGGGGAAAGAGATCCCGGGGTGGGTGGAGGGCGCCAGGACCCAAACCCACAACCTCGCCCTGTCCTCCCTCTGTGGCCCCACCCATACTAGACACTTTGATGCGAGCTAGGACCGAGCTACACTGTCATTGAACAAGGACGTTGGCAATGTCTGCATTGAGATCAGATACACTTGAGGAGAATCCTGTCACTTCCACATGCTCTTCACACAACCCCTTCCGGCACCTAACATAAGGATGCTGGGACCTACGTCTACCGGCAGTCAGAATGCGGGAGGGTCTTGCTCTTAACTCAGCTCGCACAAGGAAGTACGCCTACATGCCAGCTTTAAAATAGCTGCGTTCCTCGGGCACTGAGAACGTAACAGTGTTCTAAGCCAGGAGGTACCCAGAATACCACTCCACTGCAGCTGGAGACAACCTCCAGGTCTGCTTATTCCACTTGCGTCTCACAAGCCTCTGACAAACGGCTGTGGTGCAGATGTTGGAAACTCTTTCTGCAGGCAGTGTGCAACTGTGAGGGACTGAGGGTGAGCTCAACTCTCCGAAGTAAGTTGCATTTGGACAAGGCGTTCAGCTAGCTTCTCTCGTATGACAATTAGGATGTAGCACCCGGCTCACACAGGAAATAGTTGTAAATCGCTGGGTTGAGCTTGGATGCACTAGTCTTGTGGGCCGGTACTTTCCACTTACCTCTCACAACACTTCAGGAACGCATCGGTGCTAGGGTTGTTAGGAGTGCAGTGTACGTGCAGGCAGAATGTGGGAGGGATTGACCATAAGCCCAACTCTCGGAAGTGTGTATGCGTTGCAGGCAGATGTCTGCTAGACAGTTTGATGGGAGCTAGGTCCGAGCTACACTCTCATTGAACAAGGACGTTTGAAATGTCTGCATTGAGATCAGATACACTTGAGGAGAATCTTGTCACTTCCACATGCTCTTCACACAACCTCTTCCGGCACCTAACATAAGGATGCTGGGACCTACATCTACGGGCAGTCAGAATGCGGGAGGGTCTTGCCCTGAACTCAGCTCGCACAAGGAAGCACGCCCACAAGCCAGGATTCAACTAGCTGCGTTCCTCGGGCACTGAGAACATAACAGTGTTCTAAGCCAGGAGGTACCCAGAATACCACTCCACTGCAGCTGGAGACGCCCTCCAGGTCTGCTTATTCCACTTGCGTCTCACAAGCCTCTGACAAACGGCTGTGGTGCAGATTTCGGAAACTCTTTCTGCAGGCAGTGTGCAACTGTGAGGGACTGAGGGTGAGCTCAACTCTCCGAAGTAAGTTGCTTTCGGACAAGGCGTTCAGCTAGCTTCTCTCGTATGGCACCTAGGATTTCCCACGTGACTCACACAGGAAATACTAGGAAATCGCTGGGTTGAGCTTGGATGCACTAGTCTTGTGGGCCGGTACTTTCCACTTACCTCAACAACACTTCAGGCACGCATCGGGCTAGGCCTGTTAGGAGCACGGTGTACGTGCAGGCAGGATGTGGGAGGGACTGTCCATAAGCCCAACTCTCGGAAGTGTGTATGCTTTGCAGGCAGATGTCTCCTAGACTCTTTGATGGGAGCTAGGACCGAGCTACACTCTCATTGAACAAGGACATTTGCAATGTCTGAATTGAGATCAGATACACCTGAGGAGAATCCTGTCACTTGCACATGCTTTTCACACAACCCCTTCCGGCACCTAACTTAAGGATGCTGTGACCTAGGTCTACGGGCAGTCAGAATGCGGGAGGGTCCTGCCCTGAACTCAGCTCGCACAAGGAAGCACTCCTACAAGCCAACTTTCAATTAGCTGCGTGCCTCCGGCACTGAGAACGTAACAGTGTTCTAAACCAGGAGGTACCCAGAATACCATTCCACTGCAGCTGGAGACACCCTCCCGGTCTGCTTATTCCACTTGCGTCTCACAAGCCTCTGACAATCGGCTGTGGTGCAGATGTTGGAACCTGTTTGCGCAGGCAGTTTGCAACTCTGAGGGACTGAGGGTGAGCTCAACTCTCCGAAGTAAGTTGCTTTTGGACAAGGCGTTCTGTTAGCTTCTCTCGTATGACCTGTGGATGTAGCACCCGGCTCACACAGGAAATAGTAGGAAATCGCTTGGTTGAGCTTGGATGCACTAGTCTTGTGGGCCGGGACATTCCACTTACCTCTCACAACACTTCAGGCACGCATCGGGGCTAGGCCTTTTAGGAGCGCGGTGTACGTGCACGCAGGATGTGGGAGGGACAGTCCATAAGCCCAAACCTCAGAAGTGTGTACGCTTTGCAGGCATATGCCTGCTAGACACTTTGATGGGAGTTAGGACCGAGCTACGCTCTCATTGAACAAGTACGTTTGCAATGTCTGCATTGAGATCAGATACACTTGAGGACAATCCTGTCACTTCCACATGCTCTTCACACAACCTCTTCGGGCACCTAACATAAGGATGCTGGGACCTACATCTATGGGCAGTCAGAATGCGGGAGGGTCCTGCCCTGAACTCTGCTCGCACAATGAAGCACGCCTACAAGCCAGCTTTCAACTAGCTGCGTTCCTCGGGCATTGAGAACGTAACAGTGTTCTAAGCCAGGATGTACCCAGAATACCACACCACTGCAGCTGGAGACACCCTCCAGGTCTTCTTTTTCCACTTGCGTCTCACAAGCCTCTGACAAACGGCTGTGGTGCAGATGTTGGAAACTCTTTCTGCAGGCAGTGTGCAACTGTGAGGGACTGAGGGTGAGCTCCACACTCTGAAGTAAGTTGCTGTCGGACCAGGCGTTCAGCTAGCTTCTCTCGTATGGCACTTAGGATGCCGCACCTGGCTCACATAGGAAATACTAGGAAATCGCTGGGTTGAGCTTGGATGCACTAGTCTTTTGGGCCGGGACTTTCCACTTACTCTCACAACACTTCAGGCACGCATCGGGGCTAGGCCTGTTAGTAGCGCGGTGTACGTGCAGGCAGGATGTGGGAGGGACAGTCCATAAGCCCAACTCACGGAAGTGTGTATGCTTTGCAGGCAGATGTCTGCTTGACACTTTGATGGGAGCTAGGACCGAGCTACACTCTCATTGAACAAGGACGTTTGCAATGTCTGCATTGAGATCAGATACACTTGAGGACAATCCTGTCACTTCCACATGCTCTTCACACAACCTCTTCTGGCACCTAACATAAGGATGCTGGACCTACGTCTAAGGGCAGTCAGAATGCGGGAGGGTCCTGCCCTGAACTCAGCTCGCACAAGGAAGCACACCTACAAGCCAGCTCTCAACTAGCTGCGTTACTCGGGCACTGAGAACGTAACAGTGTTCTAAGCCAGGAGGTACCCAGAATACCACTCCACTGCAGCTGGAGACACCCTCCAGGTCTGCTTATTCCACTTGAGTCTCACAAGCCTCTGACAAACGGCTGTGGTGCAGATGTTGGAAACTCTTTCTGCAGGCAGTGTGCAACTGTGACGGACTGAGGGTGAGCTCAACTCTCTGAAGTAAGTTGCTTTCGGACAAGGCGTTCAGCTAGCTTCTCTCGTATGGCACTTAGGATGTCGCACCTGGCTCACAGAGGAAATACTATGAAATCGCTGGGTTGAGCTTGGATGCACTTGTCTTGTGGGCTGGGACTTTCCACTTACCTCTCACAGCCCTTCAGGCACGCATCGGGGCTAGGCCTGTGAGGAGCACGGTGTACGTGCAGGCAGGATGTGGGAGGGTCTGTCCATAAGCCCAACTCTCGGACGTGTGTATGCTTTGCCGTCAGATGTCTGCTAGACTCTTTGATGGGAGCTAGGACCGAGCTACACTCTCATTGAACAAGGACGTTTGCAATGTCTGCATTGAGAACCGATACACCTGAGGAGAATCTTGTCACTTGCACATGCTCTTCACACAACCCCTTCCGGCACCTAACTTAAGGATGCTGTGACCTACATCTACGGGCAGTCAGAATGCGGGTGGGTCCTGCCCTGAACTCAGCTCGCTCAAGGAAGCACGCCTACAAGCCAATATTCAACTAGCTGCGTGCCTCGGGCACTGAGAACGTAACAGTGTTCTAAGCCAGGAGGTACCCAGAATACCACTCCACTGCAGCTGGAGACACCCTCCAGGTCTGCTTATTCCACTTGCGTCTCACAAGCCTCTGACAAACGGCTGTGGTGCAGATGTTGGAAACTCTTTCTGCAGGCATGTGCAACTGTGAGGGACGGGGGGTGAGCTCAACTCTCCGAAGTAAGTTGCTTTCGGACAAGGCGTTCAGCTAGCTTCTCTAGTATGGCAATTAGGATGTAGCACGTGGCTCACACGGGAAATAGTAGGAAATCGCTGGGTTGAGCTTGGATGCACTAGTCTTGTGGGCCGGGACATTCCACTTACCTCTCACTACACTTCAGGTACGCATCGGTGCTAGGCCTGTTACGAGCACGGTGTAAGTGCAGGCAGGATGTGGGAGGGACTGTCCATAAGCCCCAACTCTCGGAAGTGTGTATGCTTTGCAGGCAGATGTCTCCTAGACTCTTTGATGGGAGCTAGGACCGAGCTACACTCCATTGAACAAGGACATTGGCAATGTCTGCATTGAGATCAATACCCTTGAGGAGGGAATCCTGTCACCTTCCACATGCCTTTACAAAAACCTCT
>NW_024570512.1:0-6933 GCF_018345385.1 Vulpes lagopus | reverse complement strand
CATCTAGTTGAAAGCTGGCTTGTAGGCATGCTTCCCTGTGCGAGCTGAGCTCAGGCAGGACCGCCCGCATCCTGCCTGCCCGTAGACAAAGGTCCCAGCATCCTAAGTTAGGCGCCTGAGAGGTTGTGTGAAAAGCAGGTGGAAGGAACGGACGTGTGCCTCAAGGTGAAAATCTGGATCCAATAACACATTGCAACGTCCTTCTTCAATGTAGAGTGCGCGCTTCGGTCTTGCACCCATCAATAAGTGTTCTTCCCGGAATCTGCTGCAACGCATACACAATCCCGAGAGTTGAGCTTATAGATGTACCTCCCACATCTGCCTGCTGGTACCCCTCAGGCTCCTAACAGGCCTAGCCCGATGAGTGCTGAAGTGTTGTGATGGAGAAGTGGAAAAGTCCTGGCCCCACAACACTAGTGCATCCAAGCTAATCTAGCGTTTTTAGTATTTCCTGTGTGAGCCAGGTGGTACATCCTAAAGAGTCCATACGAGAGAAGCTACGGCTGAACGCCTTGTCCAAAGGCAACTTTCTTCGGAGAGTTGAGGTGACCCTCAGTCCCTCACAGTTGCACAATACTGCAGAAAAATTTTCCAACATCTGCACCTCGAGCCTTTGTCAGAGAGATTGGGAGAACAAGTGGAATAAGCGCTTGGAGGGTGTTCCAGCTGCAGTGGATTTGTATTCCGGGGACTTCGTGGCTTAGGATGTATGCTAAGTTTCTCAGGGCCTACTTACGAGCTAGTTGAAAGCTTGGCTTGTAGGGCATGTTTCCTTGTGCGAGCTGAGGGGCCAGGGCAGGACCCTCCGCATCCTGACTCCGGTAGACCTAGGTCCCAGTATCCTTTGGTCGGCGCCGAAGAGGTTGTGGGCAAAAGCACGTGGAAGTGACAGGATTCTCCCAAGTGTACTCGGATATCATACAGACATTGCACGTCACTTGTTTCAATGAGAGTGTAGCTCGGTCCTAAGCTACCCAATCAAAGTGTTGTAGCAGACTATTGCTGCAAAAGCTACATCACTTCCGAGAGTTGATCTTATGGACTCTCCCTCCCACTCCTTGCCTGCAGGTACACTGCACTCCTAACAGGCCTAGCCCCGATGCCTGTGCCTGAAGTGTTGTGAGAGGTAAGTGGGAATCTCCCGGCCAGAAGACTTTAGTGGCATCCAAGCTCAATCAAAGCGGAAGTTCCTAGTATTTCCTGTGTGAGCAAGTGCTCTGCATCTAAGTGCCATACGCCAGGAAAGCTAGCTGAAGCTTTTTCCAATAGCAACTTACTTCGGAGAGTTGAGCTCACCCTCAGTCCCTCACAGTTGCAAACTGCCTGCAAAAAGAGTTTCCTACATTCTTCACCAGAGCCGTTGGTTCAGAGGGTTTGTGAAGACGAAAGTAGAATAAGCAGATTCTGGATGGTGTCTCAGCTGCAGTGGAGTGGTATTCTGGGAACTCCTGGTATAGAATACTGCTAAGTTTCATGCCTAGTTTCCGCAGCTAGTTGAAAGCTGCTTGTAGCATGCTTCGTTGTGCGAAAAGCTGGGAGGTCAGGCATGACAACTCCGCATCCTGACCATGCCGTTTGACGTTAGGTCCCGACATCCTCATGTTCAGGCGCCAGATGTGGTTTGTAATGCATGTGGAAGTGACAGGGTTCTCCTCAAGTGTATCTGATCTCATTACAGTCATTGCAAACGTTCTTGTTCAAGAAAGTTGAAGTGTAGCTCGGTGTTGCTAGACCCATTAATAAGTGTCTTCAACATCTGCTGAAAAGCATTACAACTTCCGAGAGTTGTGCTTATGGACTGTCTATCCCTATCCTCCCTACAGGTACACCGTGCTCCTAAGGGGCCTAGCCCTTGAATGCGTGAATGAAGTGTGGGAGAGGGTATGTGGTAGTCCCGGGCCCCACAAGGACGGTGCATCCAATATCATCTAGCCAGTTTCATAGATTTCCTTTGTATGACATGTGCTACATCCTAATTTACATACGAGAGAATCAAGCGGTAAACCTTGTCCAAAAAAGCAATTTACTTCGGGTGAGTTGAGGCTGACCCTCAATGCCTCACAGTTGCACACTGCTGCATAAAAAGAGTTTCCAACATCTGCACCAAGAGCCGTTTCTCAGAGGCTTGTGAGACGCAAGTGGAATAAGCAGACCACGATGGGTCTCTCCAGCTGTTTTGAAGTGGGTATTCTGGGCTACTCCAGGTTAGAGTACTGCTACGTTCTCAGTGCCCTAACGAAACACAGACTGTTGAAAGCTGGATTGTAGGCATGCTTCCTTGTGCGAGTGTGGTGAGGGCAGGACCTCTCCCGCATCCTGACTGCACGTCGACATAAGTCCCCAGCATCCTATTGGTTAGGCGCTGGAAGAGGTTGTGTGAAAAGCATGCGGAAGTGACAGGACTGTGCTCAAGTGAATCTGAGTCCAATACAGGACAGTGCAAACATCCTTGTTCAATGGAGAGTGTAGCACGGTCTAGCACCCATCAATAAGTTGCCTTCCCGCATCTGCTGCAAAGGATACACGCTTCCGAGAGTTGAGCTTTGGGATTGTCCATCCCACATCCTGCCTGCAGGGTACACCGCGCTCCTATACAGACTAGCCCCGATGGCGTGCCTGAATGTTTGTGCGAGGTAAGAGGGGAAACTCCTGGCAAGAAGAAGAAGTCTAGTGCATCCCAAGCCTCAATCCAGCGATTCCTAGTATTTCCTGTGTATCCCAGTGCTGCATTAAGTGCCATCGAGAGAAAGTTGCCTGAACGCCTTTTCCAAAAAGCAAACTTACTTCGGAGGTGTTGAGCTCACCCTTCAGTCCCTAACAGTTGCAAACTGCCTGCAAAAAGAGTTTCCAACATCTGCTAACAGAGCGTTTGTCAGAGGCTTGTGAGACACAAGTAGAATAAGCAGACCTGGATGTTGTCTCCAGCTGTGTGGAGTGGTATTCTCGGGAAACGTCCTGGAATAGAATACTGCTAAGTTCTCTAATGCCCTAGTGACGCAGCAGGTGGAAAGCTGGCTTGTAGCATGCTTCTTGTGCAAGCTGAGGTAGGGCAGGACCCTCCCGCATCCTGACTGCCCGTAGACCTAGGTTCCCAGCATCCTCATGTTAGCGCCAGAAGAGTTGTGTAAAGCATGTGGAAGTGACAGGATTCTCCTCAAGTGTATCTGATCTCAATGCACACATTGCCAACGTCCCCTTGTTCAATGAGAGTGGTAGCTGCGGTCCTAGCTCCATCAAAGAGTCTAGGAGACATCTGCCTGACAAGCATAACACTTCCGAGAGTTGGGCTTATGGACAGTCCCTCCCCATCCTGCCTGCTCGTACACCGTGCTCCTAACAGGCCTAGCCCCGATGCTGTGCCTGAAGTGTTGTGAGAGGTAAGTGGAAAGTCCCGGCCCACAAGACTAGTTCATCCATGCTCAACCCAGACGATTTCCTAGGATTTCCTCTGTGAGCCAGGTCCTACATCCTAAGTGCATACGAGAAGAGCTAGCTGAACGCCTTGTCCAA
Source organism: Vulpes lagopus (assembly GCF_018345385.1). NCBI lineage: Eukaryota > Metazoa > Chordata > Mammalia > Carnivora > Canidae > Vulpes > Vulpes lagopus. The sequence goes on along the minus strand of NW_024570512.1, from coordinate 3,423 downwards.
AAGCAACTACTTTTGGAGGGTTGAGGCTCACCCTCCGTCCCTCAGTTGCACACTGCCTGCAGAAGAGTTTTTCCAACATTCTGCACCATCAGGTTTGTCAGAGGCTTGTGAGACGCAAGTGGAATATGCAGACCTGGAGGGTGTCTTCCAGCTGCACAGTGGAAGTGGTATTCTGGAACCGCCTGGCTCAGGTTTACTGAATTACATTCTCAGTTCCCTAGGTACGCGCTAGTTGAAAGCGGTTTGTGGCATGCTCACCTTTTGCGAGCTGTGGTCGGGGCAGACCCTCCGCATCCATGACTGCACGTCGACCTTAGGTCCAGCATTCCTTATGTAGGCGCCGGATGAGGTTGTGTGAAAAGCATGTGGAAGTGGACAGGACTCTGATAAGTGAATCTGAGTCCAATACAAGACATTGCAAACGTCCTTGTCAATGAGGAGTTAGCACGTCCTAGCACCATCAAAAAGTGTCTTCCAGACATCTGCTGCAGAGCATACACAGGTCCCCAGAGTAGAGCTTATGGACTGTCCCTCCCACATCCTGCCGGCAGGTTACACCGCGCTCTTAATAGCATATCCCGATGCGTGCTCTGAAGTGTTGTGAGAGGTAAGTGGGGAATCTCCCGGCCCACAAGACTAGTTCATCATGTTCAATCCTGCGATTCCTAGTGTTTCCTGTGTGTGCAGGGTGCTGCATCCTAAGTGCATATGAGAGGAGCTAGATGATTGCCTTGTCCAATAAGCAAATTACTTCTGAGATCTGAGCTCACCTCTGTCCCCCACAGTTGCTCACTGCCTGCAGGGATAATAGTTTCCAACATCTGCACCAGAGCCGTTTGTCAGAGGCTTGTAAGAACGCCCAGAGGGATAAGCAGACCTGGATGGTGTCTCCAGCTGTAGTGCAGTTGTATTCTGGTACCTCCTGGCTTAGTGAAACTCTGATACGTTCTGTCAGTGCCTTTAGAAAGCATCTAGTTGAAAGCTGGCTTGTAGGCATGCTTCCCTGTTGCGAGCTGAGGCTAGGGCAAGACCGCCCCGCAACTGCCTGCCCGAAAACAAAGGTCCCAGCATTCCTAAGTTAGGCGCCTGAAGAGGTTGTGTGAAAAGCAGGTGGAAGTGTACGGACGGTGCTCAATGGAATCTGAGTCCAATACACACACATTGCAAAGTCCTTCTTCAATGAGAAGTGGAGCTCGGTCCTAGGCACCATCAATAAGTGTCTTCCCGAATTCTGCCTGCCAAAGCATTACACACTCACGGATGTTGAGCTTATAGAATGTACCTTCCCACATCCTGCCTGCTGGTACTACCACGTGCTCCTACAAGCCTAGCCGATGCGTTGCCTGAAGGTGTTGTGATGGATAAGTGGAAAGTCCTGGCCCACAACCACTTAGTGATCCAAGCTCAATCTAGCGGTTTTTTAGTATTTCCTGTGTGAGCCAGGTGGTACATCCTAAAATTGCCATAGAGAGAAGATAGCTGAAACGCCTTGTCAAAGAAGCCAACTATCTTCGGAGAGTTGTGGTGACTCAGTCCTCACAGTTGCACAATACTGCAGAAAAATTTTCCAACATCTGACACCAGAGCCCTTTGTCAGAGGCTTGGGACACCACAAGTGGAATAAGCAGACCTGGGAGGGTTGTCTACCTGCTGCAGTGGATCTGTTTTCCGGGTACTTCGTGGCTTAGAGTACTGCTAAGTTCTCAGGGCCCTACTTACGCAGCTAGTTGAAAGCTGGCTCTGTAGGCATGCTTCTTGTGCGAGCTGAGGTCAGGGCAGGGACTCCTCCCGATTATGACTGCCGGTTAGACCTAGGTCCCCAGTATCCTTATGTTATGGCGCCAGCAAAGAGGTTGTGGAAAAGCCTTGGAAGTGACTGGATTCTCCTCAAGTGTATCTGATCTCAATACAGACATTGCAAACGTCTTGGTTCTATGAGGTGTGTTGACTCGGTTCCCTGATACCACAAAAAAGGTGTGTAGCAGACTATTTTGCCTGCAAGCATACACACTTCCGAGAGTTGATCTTATGGTCTATCCCTCACACATCTGCGCAGGTACACTGCACTCCTAACAGGCCTAGCCCCGATGACTGCCTGAAGTGGTAATCTGTGAGAGGTAAGTGAATCTCCCAGCCAAGAAGACTAGGCATCCAAGCTCAATTCAAGCGAATTCCTAGTATTTCTGTGTGAGCCAGTGATGCATTCCAAAGTGCCATACGAGAGAAGCTAGCTGAAAACGATTTTTCATTTGCAAACTTACTTCCGGAGAGTTGAACTCCCCTCAGGTCATCACAGTTGCAAACTTGCTGCAAAAGAGTTTCTACATCTTCACAGAGCCGTTAGGTCTAGTGGCTGGGTGAGTCGAAAGTAGAATTATGCAGATCTGGATGTGTCTCCAGCTGAGTGGTGTCGGTATTCTGGAGCTCTGGCTTAAGAATTACGCTAAGTTCTCATGCCCTGTACGCAGCTAGTTGTAAGGTGGCTTGTAGGCATGATTCGTTGTGCGAGGCTGAGGTCAGGCAGGACCTCGGCACCTGATCCCGTAGACGTTGGTCCCAGCATCCTCATGTTAGTGCCAGAAGGGTTGTGTAAAGCATGGAAGTGACAGGTCAGGATTCTCCTCATGTGTATATGATCTTCAAGACAGACATTGCAAACGTTCTTGTTCAATGAAAGTGCAGCTCGGTGCTAGCACCCAATTAATAAGTGTCTTCCAGGGACCATCTGCTGAAAGCTTACCACTTTCGAGAGGTTGTGCTTATGGACTGTTCTCCCTCATCCTCCCCCCCCCCCCTCTGCAGGTTACACCGGGCTCCAAGGGGCCATGCCCCCGATTGTTGCCTGAGTGTGGTGAGAGGTAAGTGCAAGTCCCGGCCCACAAGGACGAGTGCATCCTATCTCTATCTAGCAGTTTCCTAGATTTCCTTTGTAAGCCAGGTGCTACATCCTAAGTTCCATAAAAGAGAAAGCGAAGCTGATTAGACTGCTCCAAAAAGCAATTTACTTCGGAGAGTTGAGCTGACCCATCAATGCCTCACAGTTGCACACTGCCTGCAGAAAGAGTTTCCAACATCTGCACCAGAGACCGTTTCTCAGAGGCTTGTGAGACGCCAGTGGAATAGCAGACTCGATGGGGTCTCCAGCTGTAGTGATGAGTGGATTCTGGGTACCTCCTGGCTTAGAGTATGCTTCGTTCTTCTGGTGCCCTAAGAACTGCACAGCTTGTTGAAAGCTGGCTTGTAGGCATGCTTCCTTGTGCGAAGCGGAGTGTGAGGGCGCAGGACCCTCCCGCATCATGACTGCATGGTGACATAAGTCCCAGCATCCTTATGTAGGCGCTGGAAGAGGTTGTGTGGTAAAGCATGCGGAAAGTGACAGGACTGTGCTCAAGTGAATCTGAGTCCTAATACAGACATTGCAAA
>NW_024570511.1:0-4985 GCF_018345385.1 Vulpes lagopus | reverse complement strand
ATTTCCAAACCTGCACCACGCCGTTTGTCAGGGTTTTGTGAACGGCAAGGGGGAATGAGCAGACCTGGGGGGTTCCCCCCAGCTGCAGGGGAAGTGGTATTTCGGGACCTCCTGGCTTAAAAACCTGTTAAGGGTCCATTTCCCGAGGAAGAGCTGTTGAAAGTTGGCTTGTGGCGTGCTTCTTGTGCAAACGAGTTGGGGCGGGGACCCCCCCGCATTTGACTCCCCGTAAATAGGTCCCAGACCCCTTATTTTAAGCCGGAAGAGGTTGTGTGAAGAGTTGGAAGTGACAGGTTTTCCCCCCTCAGGGGTATCTGATTAAATGCGGGAATTGCAAACGCCCTTGTTAAATGAAGTGTAGCTCGGTCCTGTCCATAAAAGTGCTAGAAACATCTGCCTGCAAACTACACATTCCGAGAGTTGGGCTTATGGACTGTCCCTCCCCACATCCTGCCTGCAATAAAAACCGGCCCCTTCCTAACAGGCCACCCCCAAATCCCCGTCCCCCTTAAAGGGGTTTTTTTAAAAGACGAAAAAGGGGGAAAATTTTCCCGGCCCCCCCCAAAAATTGGTTTTGAAACCCCAATTTCTCCCCCCCCAAAGTTTTTTGTTGGGTTTTTTCCCCCCTGTTTTAAAACCCCAGGGGGGGCCGCCCATCCCCTTTGGCCTTTTCCCAAAGGAAAAGGGTTTAACCCTGAACCCCAAAAAATTGCCCCCCCAAAAAAGCAACTTACTTGTAAAAGATTTTAAAAGGCCCCAAACCCCCCCAGCCCCCCTCACAGTTGAAAACCACTCCCCCCCGGGCACAAAAAAAAATTTTTTTCCAAAAATCGGGAAACCCTAAACCCTTTACCCCAAAAGGCCCCCCCTTGGGGAGACCCCAAAGGGGTAAAAAACCCCAAAAACCCTTGGGAGGGGGGGGTCCCCCCCCCCCCAAGCTCCCCGGGGGAGGGGAAATTCCCGGGGTTTACCCCCCTGCCCCTTAAAAACACGGGGGGGTTTTTAAAACCCCCCTTCCAGTCCCCCCCGAAAAAACCCCACCCCCAATTTTAAAAAGGTTTCCCCTTAAAAGGGGGCGGTTTCCCCCTTGGGGTCCCGACCCTGGGGTTCGGGGCCAAGGACCCCCCCCCGAAAATTCTAAATTTCCCCCCAAAACGATACCCAGCATCTTTTTAATTTTATGTCCCGGGAAAAAAATTGTGTGAAGAGCATGGGGGGGAAAGTAAACAGGATTTTTTCCCCCGGGTTTTGAAAACCCTTATTTTAAAATGCAAAACTTTGAAAACCCGGGTTACCCCTTTTTTTCCAATTTGAGATTTGTAGCTAGGCCCCAAAGCCCCCCCCAATTCAAAGGGGTCTAGAAATTTCACCCGCCGGGAAAAAGCATACCCCCATTTTTCCCGAGATTTGGGGCCCTTAGGGAACGCCCCCCCCTCCCACACCCCCTCCCCTTCCCACGTACAACCGCCCCCTTTAAAGGGGCCCCTTACCCCCTGGGAATCTTGCCGGGAAGTTTTTTGGGGAGCGGAAAAAGTGGAAAGCCCCCCCGGGCCCCAACAAAAACTATTCCACCCCAACCCTTAAAAACCCCAGCGTTTTTTCCTCGAAATTTCCCCCTGGTAAATTCCAGGGTTGGCGACACCCCAAAAGTCCCCCATAGGAGAAAAACCCTTTCCCTAAAAACCCTTTTGGCCCGGAAAGCAATTTTACTTCGGAGGGGTTTGGGAAAATTCCCCCCCTAAATTTCCCCCCCACATTTTGCCCACTCCCCTCCCCCAAAAAGGGATTTTCCCAAACCCCACTGAAACCCAAACCTTTTTGCCCAGGGGCTTGTAAAGCCCGCAAGGGGAAAAATAAGCAGCCGGGAAAGGGGGGGGGTTCCCCCCACGCAGGGGGAGGGGGGGGGTTTTTTCGGGGTACCCCCCCCCGGGCCCCTTAAAAAAACCCCCGGGGTTTTAAGTTTTCCATTTCCCCCCGGGGAAAAACCCGCACCCTATTAAAAAATTGGGGTTTGTGGGGCGGGGGCCTTTCCTTTTTTTGCGAGAAAGGTTTTTTTTGGGGGCCCAGGCCCCCCTCCCGTTTTTCCTAAACTGCCCGTAAAATTTGGGTTTCCCCCACCATCCTTTTTTTTAGATGCCGGAAAAAGGTTTTTTGGGGGTGAAGAGCATGGGAAGTAAACAGTTTTTCCCCCTTCCAGGGGTCCCCTAAATCAAAATTCCCAAAAATTTTTGGGAAAAACGTCCTTTTTTTTTCCAATTTGGATTGTAGTTTCCGGTTTCCTACCCTCCTCATCAAAGGTTTTTAATCCAAGACACCCTCCCCCCTTGAAAAACCCTAAAAACACTTCCCCCCGAAAATTTGGGTTTTATTTACTGCCCCCCCACCCCCCTGCCTGCCCGAAAAAACCAAGGGGCTCCTAAGGGGGGCCCCCACCCCCCAATGCGTCCCCCCTGAAGGGGGTTTTGTAAATTTTTAAGGGGGAAAAAGCCCCCCCCCCCCGGGCCCACAAAAAACCCTAGTGCCCCCCCAAGCCTAAAACCCCAGCTTTTTCCCCCTAGTTTTTTCCCGGGGGGGGACCCAGGTCCCGAAAAAACCCCCTAAGTGGGCCCATACAAAAGAGAAACTACCCTAAACCCCTTTTTCCGGGAAAGAAAACATTTTCCGGAAAAGGTTGGGGTTTCCAACCCCTCAGGCCCCCCCCCCACATTTTTGCCCACGGGCCTTTCCCCCCAGAATAAAATTTCCCCCCCCCTCCCCAACCCCCCGGGCCCGTTTTGCCCCAAAGGGGTTTGGGGTGAACCCCCAAAGGGGAAAAATTAAACCCGGGAACCCTGGGGGGTTTTTCCCCCACCCGGGCCAAGGGGAGTGGAAATTCCCTGGGTAACCCCCCCCCGGGGCTTAGAACACTTTTAATTTTTCCCCCGGGGGCCCCGAGGCCCGCAGGAAAGTTGAAAGTTTTGGCCTTTTTAAGGGGGCCCCTTCCGGGTTTGGGGAACCCGATTTTTAAAGGGGAAAGGCCCCCCCCCAAAAATGGGGAACCCCCCCAAAAGGGTACAAAGAACCCCCCCCCCCCCCCTTTAAAAGGGGGAAACGGGCCCCCCAAAACCTTTTTGGGAAAACCCTCTTTCCAGGCCGACCCCCCCCCAAGGGAATTTTTCAAGAAACCCAAAAAACCCCCTTTCCCTTTTTTTTTTTCCGAGATAAAAATTTTAAAGGGAACAGAAAAAAAATTCTTTTTTTTTGGGGATTTAAAAAAAAAAAAAACCCAAACCCCCCCTTCGCCCCCCCTTGCCCCGGGGAAAAGCCCCCCCTGAACATGGCCCCCGGTGCTGCCCCCCTTCAAAAAAAACCCAAGGGCAAGGGCCCAAAACCCCCCCGATTTTTTTTTTCCCTTTTAAAAAAAAAGGGCCTGAAATTGGGGCTAATCGGGGCCCCCCCGGGCCACCTGGGGGACCCCCCCATTTGCCCCAAACCCCACCCCCAATAAACCCCCCCCTTGTTTTTGTTTTGCATTTTGCCTGCCCGGGGGCCCCCGGGGTCTCGGGGGCCCAACCCCAAAAGGGGGAAACCCCTTTTTGGAAACCCGCGAGTTTGGGGGTTTACAAAAGTAGGAGCCACCCCAACCCCTTTTTAAAATTTTTTAGGGGCCAGAAGAGGTTGGGGGAAAAGAAAAGGGGAAAAAGGTTAACATTTACCCCCCCCTCAAGTGGACCGACTAAAATTGCAAAAAACTTTTGAAAAACCACCCTTGTTCAATAAAAGAGAAAAAGCCCCGGGCCCCCTACCCCCCCCTTTTCAAAGTTGCCCTAGCAGACCCCCTCCCCCCCCTGCAAGCATACCCCAATTTTCCGAAATTTTGGGCCCTTTAGGGAAAAACTTTTCCTTTTCCCACATCCTCCCTTGCACAAAAAACCCGGGGGGGGGGGGGGCGTTTCCAAAACCACCCCCTACCCCCCGTTTCCCCGGGGCCCGGGAATTTTTGGAGGGGTTTTAAGTGGAAAGCCCCCGGCCCCCCCACAAAAAAAAAGGGGCACCCAAAAGGCCTTCAACCCGCGTTTTCCCCCAAAGAAAATTTCCTGGGGGGGTAAAACCCCCGGGTGCTACACCCAAAGGGGGCCCCATACGAAAAAAGGCCTAGCTAAAACCCCCTTTTGTCCAAAACCCAACCCCTTTATTTCCGGAAAAATTTTGAGCTCCCCCCTTAAAAGCCCCCTCACAATTTGGGGAAACACGGGGGCCTAAAAACCATAAAAAAAATTTTTACAACATTTTGAAACCACGGGCCGGTTTTCGGGAACCCCCCCTTTTGTGGGCCCCGCAAGGGGGAATAACCCAAACCCTGGAGGGGGGGTCTCCACCCCTGAAAGGGGAAAGTGGAAAATTCCCTTGGGTACCCCCCCTGGTTTTTTAGAACACTGTTACTTTTCCCCCCAAGCCCGCGGAACCCCCCAATTTTTGGGTTTTGGAAACCCCGGGCCCCTTATGGGCCTCTTCCTTGTCCCGAGCTAATTTTCAGTGCGGGCCTTTTTCCCGCATTCGGGAATCCCTAGGGGTAGGCCCCCCAAGCACCCCCTTTTTTTTTTAGGGGGCCAAAGATTTTTGTGGGGAACCCGCTTTGGGGGGAAAGGTGACGGGGAATTCCCCCCCTCAGGGGATCCTGATTTTAAAATTCCCAAAACATTGAAAAAACCGTCCTTTTTTTAAATAAAAGAAGGGTTAAGCCCGGCCCCCAAACCCCCCCAACAAAGTGCCCTAGCAGAAAAATCTCCCCCTGAAAAGCAAACACAGCCCCCGGGGGTTGGGGGGCTTAGGGCTTTTCCCCCCCCCCCCCCACCCTTTTCCTCCCACGAACACCAGGGCTCCAAACCCACCCCATCCCCCCTTTTCCCGGGGCCTAAAAGTTTTTTAGGGGAAATTTGGAAAAAGCCCCCCAAACCCCCCAAAAAACTAGGTGCACCCAACCCAAAAACCCAAAGGCGATTTCC
>NW_024570510.1:0-8907 GCF_018345385.1 Vulpes lagopus | reverse complement strand
TAGGAAGAGAGAAGCCAAGCAAAGACGTGATTTTTGGAGAAAGCCTAGAGGCTCAGAGCATAATACACCCCATTGTCCTCCTCATGTCAAGGGAGCTGGGCTGTTACGACACCCCTCACCCCAGACAAAGACACAGACATTAGTAGATGGAGGGGATTAGAGTTAAACTCCCCAGGCATTTTGACCTCTGCAATAGGGTTAGGTCCAACACCACCTCTGGAAATCACAGGTTCGCGGTCATTAGCACAGAGCCTGGAAAGAGTCAATGGGTGGGCACAAGCTGGGGAAAAGATGCAGCAACAGTAAAGGACTACAATTCACAAATCATGTTTACTGAGAAACCAGTATACATCCAGGTTAGACCAAGGTGACAAGCTTTTCTCAGAAAAACAAACATGATTTTGTCTATCTCTTCCTGCCTAATTGGAGGCATATTAGGAACTAGAGCAATCAGCAAATCAAGAAAATATGAAATAATCCTTTCCAGGTAAAATACCCAGCCCTATTTCGAGAGAGACCAGCAACAGACAAACATAGGCCTAAACAGAGAAGAAAGAGGCACCAGAGTGGACACCTTGGGCCTGTGCTAACCAGACCGTGAAGACGGGGATATCACTTGGAGAGACACGGTGTGTCCCCCTCTACAGTGAGCCTGGTGCATGTGGAGCTTTTGTGTTATAAAGCATCCATGGTCACTGACAGTTTTTCTGCACCCACCCATTCTACACCCTAAGAAAAAGTAAAAGTACATGGGCCAGTACGCCTTGAATGTAATTATCTAAGTGGAATAAGTAAAGTGGATACTTAACACACTCTTATAGGTTTGCTCAGCCAAAGAGATTTTACCAGGTTTTTCTGATGTGAATTCAGACCACACAAATGCAAAACTAAACAATTTAATCACCTGAATTCATTCATGCCGAAGGAAACGATGGTTCAATTGAGAGAATCTCTTTCTATACTGCCTCATTCCAATGAGATCCTAAGTGCTACAGAACCCGAGTGTTCTTCCCCTTCTGCAAATGTCCATAGATCAATGTAAGAATTATTACTCTACTGTCCACACTGGAAGCTGAGGCACCATTTATTGTCAGTTCCTCTTAGAGTGAATCTCCTGCTTTGAACAATACTCATTGACAGGGAGACTAGCATTGATATGAGTGACTTGGAGGTATTGCCTTTTGCTGCATCAAAACATCCACATTTCACCACACACACAGTGCTCACCAGGTTTTTGAGGGTGGTTTTTTTTTTTTTTTTGTTTTTGTTTATTTGTTTTAAAGATTTATTTATTTCTCTTAAAGAGTGAGAGAGAGAGAATGGGAGGCAAGGGAGAGAAAGAATCTCCAAAGCAGACTCCTCTGCTACTTCAGCCAGATGTTAGCGATGTAGGACATTATGCAGGACCGATGATATCATGACCTGAGCTGAAACCATAGGCCAGCGTTTCACCAACTGAGCTCCTGGAACCCAAAGGAGCTTTCTGTTGGGGGGTGGGGGGGCTTGTTATCTCCTCTATCATGCAAGTCGGGGCAGTTTTTTTAAAGATTATTTTTCTATTTGCTCCTTTTATTTTAAAATGTAATCCTAGTTATCACAGAGAACAGAAATCCTAGTGTGAAATAATTAATAAGAGTTTTTAATAATCATAACTCATAAAATCTCAAGTGGCTCTTGGTGGGCATCTGTCCGTCATTATGAGGGATTGAATTTATATCAGACAAGTCATTTTTTGCTTAATTAGGTGGCTAACTGCAGGCTTTCTTACTGAAAAAAAAGCTATTAAAATTACCAGTGAAAGCCCTCAAGAAGTCCTTGATTGACCATTTTGTCATTGTTTTAGTGGGTATCAACCAATTCCCACGTTGTCAACTGCTAGAAATTAATTCAAGATCAGACCCTGCATAAAGCTCACATAACCATTTAGCCAACTTAAACTAGGCAGCCCTATCTAAAATAATAAAGTAATCAGTAATCTCAGGTCGAAATTTACATTCGAGGAATCATGCTTTGTATGATTCTAATTTAAGTATGGTCAGTTTCCTTACATTTCCAAGTCTAGCCTTAGAACACGATGGGGGCCTAACACTTAGGAAATGCCCAGTTCCCAAGCGCCAATCATGCTTAGGTAGAGAAGAGGCTTCAGAGATTACAACAATGTTTCATTGGGACAAACACCAACTGCCTATCATGCAGAAACAAATAAGCTACACACAGTGGCATGTTTCATTTTTTCATATACTGATATCAAAAAGAAAAATGGATGTAACATTGTTTTTCAAAGTTTTAAAAGCGTTAACTAAATGAATTTAAGGATTAGCCCTAAGTAAATGAGAAGGAAAGATTTGGTTTTAAGTGGGAAATTCTAGAACACTCACAAAATCAGAGTGCAGTATCTCGCTTCAACCAATGTAGCTAGGGGTTCTGACACTTTAATAAGAGCAGCTCAGGCTTTTCTCTTCCAATAATGTTCCTTTTATCTCATTCTTGGATGGGAAACTGAATCTAGTCTTAGAACTCAAACATTCCCTAAGAATCCTGTGGAGGGATGCCCCCAACAGATCCTAGGTCTAACAACACAATGAGGGTGAAGAACAATAATAATTGTTTCCCATGAGCCTCTACTTGAAATAGTCAAGGAATTAGGAAGGTAAACTGATTGAGCTGTGTGGCCAGGCAACCAGACTTGTGAACACCATTTGACAGAAAAACAACCCGAGAAACAAGGAGACAGTTGGCCCCAGGGATCTCCAGATCATAAAGTGGCTATGAGTGCACTTGTCAAGCTCCCTAAGATGGAGAAATTCCAGGCAGTTTTCCAAAACACACTAAGCTGGCTTATAGTGAAGAAAGGTGCAAACTATAGCTTATACCTTAGATAACACCCTCTTAAATGTCATGACCTGAAGCGAAGCTGAAGGCCACAACCACTGGCCTGTCCTCCTGTTAAACGGTCTATGCTAGTTACCTTGTTCTCGTACATAAGCTGAATTTTTTTTTTAATTTCAATTTTTTGCCATCATTTTTCCTTTCCACAAACAAAGTTGACTGGCATCTTACAAACATAAATTTTAAAACTTTAAAAACTCCAATAGAATTAATTTGTGTGCAGAGGCATATGATCCTGGGCAAAATGGGAAATTTTATATAGATTTCACCAAAACATAATAAACCCGATTATTTGTAAATGGGATATATTAGATAATAGGAGAGGCTTTGATACATGAAGATCTATAACAGAAATCCCACAACCATGCATCTTGATTCAAAATAACCTCTGGTCTTTTGCTTTGACTACAGATCAAATAGGCATGCTAAAAGTTCAAGCCTCTATTGATATGGTCATCAACTACTCATGCATCTGGGCAGGTTGTAAAATTTTTGGTCTTGAGGTTTCCAAATCACGAAATGTGGGGCTTAAATCCAAAGGAAATTCATTCATGTTGCAACATCTATTTTTATTTCATTGACCATGACTGTAATAAACCAAAAGTTTCCCTGTAGCAGTAGGTGATTTTAAGTAAAAATTTAAAAGAGAAATTTGCATCAGTGTTAAAGCACGAACTACAGAAGGATGATTATGAAGTGTGGTAAAGAGAAATTAATCCTCAAAATGCCATTTCTGAGGCCTTCCCACAGACCATGAAATTCTCCAAGGGCCTTCCTTCCATGGGCTATATGGTCTAATGGAGCCAATAAACCATTTATTCAAAACAATATCAATTTACCATCTCTGCCTTCTCAGAGGGGGTGGCTTATTTCATATTATGGGAAGGTGGGTGAATCTCTACTTTTGCCTTTCGTCATTTCAAATACTGGTAATGGAGAGGACCATGGAAAGACTGACATTTCCAAATTCCTCTTCCTAGAGAGGCAAAAAGAGACTTGTTTAGTGAATCCTTGAGTAAGTACTATAGGCCTCCGCTCAATTGGTTAGATGAAGGATATTAATCTAAGAGAACCTTAGCTAATTATCCTAATCGTAGCTGAAGTATCTTCCCAGAGGATCAAGTTTATGAGAGGCTCAGAAGACATGGAGTGAGAGGGAAATATAAGGAACCAGAGTTCACAAACCATAAAGTATAAACTCATCAACTTCCAACCCAGGAGCTGAAGGGTTTCAAGTTCTACAAGTCAGAAAGGAGTCAGTGTAGAAGACAGACATCAGACATGATAATTAGAACTGATAGAGATAGTAGTACCTCATGGGGCTCCAATGAACTTAAAGAAGGCTTAATGCTTCACATATAACAAGAACGCAAGCCATGGCACTTGTTTTTACAGGGCCCAAAAGCAGCAAGACTCAGACAACTTGGAGAACTCCACTCTCAAATTCTTACAGAAATTCTTCTCTAAAGTACATCTTACCTTCCCCAGGTTGAGCACTACCTTGTGGTTACCTACTGCCAAACTCTCCTCGATGCCATTTCCCCAAGATGGGTGGCTTTTTGGTTGACATTCATGGAAAAACAAAAAATCTCCAAGCCTTCTTAATTTTTCTTCCTGAACACAGTGTTAAGATCTTCTTGTCCCATTGAAGGGGATAGAATGATGTAACGATGGGGATGGAAGAGTGACTTTTAGAGAAGAAGTTCTGTAAGATTTGAGAGTGGAGTATCTCCAAGTTTTGTCTCGAGGTTTGTGCTTTTGGCCATAATAACAAGTGCCTATGCTTTCGTTCCTTTGTTTATATGTGAAGCATAAAGCTTCTTTCGATATTGGGAGTCATGAGGTTTTACTATCCTCTATCAGTTCTAATATCATGTCTGATGTCTGTCTTCTACACTGACTCTTCTGACCTTGTAAACGTGAACCCTTCAGTCCTGGGTTGGGAAGTTGCTGAGGGCTTTTATACCCTCTCTATGGTTTGGTGAACTATGGTTTCCTTATATTTCCCTATCACTCAATTTTTCGAGCCTCTCATAAAACTTGACTCCTTGGGAAGATACTTAGCTAAGATTAGGATAATTAGCTATGATTATCTTAGGTTATTATCCTTCCTTAAACCTCTTGAGTGGAGGCTATAGTTCTTACTCAAGGATCACTAAACAAGTCTTAATTTTTTGCCACTCTAGAAGAGAATTTGAAATGTCAGTCTTCCATGTCCTCTCCATTACCAGTATTGAAAAGAAGAAGCAAAAAGTAGAGATTCCCCACCTTCCATAATATGAAATAATCCACCCCTCTGTGAAGGCAAAGATGGTAATTGGATATGTGTTTTTGAATAAATGGTTTATTGGCTCATTTAGACCAATAAAGCCCATGGAAGGAAGGCCTTGGAGAATCTCATAGTCTGTGAAGTGCTCAGTAATGGCATGTATGTTGATTATTTCTCTTTACCACACTTCATAATTCATCCTTCTGTAGTTGGTGCTTAACACTGGATGCCAAATTTCTCTTCTTATATTTTTACTTTAATTCACCTACTGCTAAAGGGATACTTTCTGGATTATTACAGATATGGTCAATGAAAAAATAGATGTTGCAACATGAATGATTTCCTTTGGATTCTAGCCCCACATTTAGTAGATTAGGGAAATCAAGACCAAAAAATTTCCAACCTGCCCAGAGCATGGTAGTTGATGCCATTTCAATGAGAGGCTTGAACTTTGATGCTGACCCTATTTGGATCTGCTAGTCAAAGCATAAGAACACGAGGATATTTTGAATCAAGATGCAGGAGTTGTGTGATTTCTGTTAATAGATCTCATGTATCAAAGCCTCTCTATTATCTACTATACTCCCATTTACCCAAATAAATTGTGGTTATTATGTTTTGGTGAATCTATAAAATTTCCATTTTGCCAGGATCATATGCTCTGTCACAAATTATATTATATAGGAGTTTTTAAGTTTTATAATTCTATGTTATGTAAGATTGCTTGTCAACTTTGTTTGTGGAAAGGGAAAAAAATGACTGAACAAAATATTGAAATTAAAAAAAATTCAGCTTATGTAGAGAAACAAGGTAACTAGCATAAGGGGACCGTTTAACATCGAGGGACAGGCCCAGCTGGTTTGTTGCTTTCAGCTTCCAGACTTCAGATCAAAGACTTTAGAGGGTGTTATCTAGTTATAAGCTATAGTTTGCACCTTTCTTCACTATAAGCCAAGCATTTTGCCAAGCAGTGGTTTTGGAAAACTGCCTGGAATTTCTCCATCTTAGGGAGCTTGCCCAAGTGCAATCATAGCCACTTCTATGCATCAGGAGATCTGGGGCCAACTCTCCTTGTTTCTCGGGTTGTTTTCTGTCAATTGGTGTTCAACAAGTCTGGTTGCCTGGCACACAGCTCAATTCAGTTTTACCTTCCATTCCTTGACTATTTCAAGTAGAGGCTCATGGGATCCAATTATTATTGTTTCTTCTACCCTCATGAGTTGTTTTGACAATGATCTTGGGGCTCCTCCACAGGGGATTCTTAGGGAGAATGTTTGAGTTCAAAGACTAGAATCTCAGTTTCCATCCAAGAATGAGATATAAGGACATTATCTGGAAGAGAAAGCACTTGAGATGCCTATTAAAGTGTCAGAAACCCTAGCTAACATTGGTTGAAGAGAGATACTGCACTCTAGAATTTCTGTTCTAGATTTCCCACTTAAACTCCAACTCCATTTCCGTTCCTCTATTTACTCTAGGGCTAATCCCTTTTAAAGTCATTTAGATAACCTTGCCCCTTTTTAAAATTTGAAAAAACAAATGTTACATCCATTTCTTTTTGATATACCCCAGTATATGAAACCCTGAAATGCCACGGTGTTGTAGCTTATTTGTTTCTGCATGATAAGGACAGTTGTGTTTGTCCAATGAAAACATCTGTTGTAATCTCTGAAGCTCTTCTTACCTAGCATTGGGACTTGGCGGCTTGGGAAAGGCATTCTAAGTTGTTGGCCCCATTGTTCTCGGCTAGAGTGGAAATGTAGGGAACTGACCATACTTAAAATAGATATCATACCAAAGCATGAATTCCTCTATGTAAATTACGACCTGAGATACTGATTCACTTTATTATTTTCTAGTTAGGCTGCCCTAGTTTAAGTTGGTTAACTGGTTATGTGAGCTTTATGCAGGGTCCTGGAATTGAATTAAGTCCTAGCAGTTGCAGTGGGAATTGGATTATACCCACTAAAAACAATGACAAAAATGGTCCAATCAAAGGACTTCTTGAGGCTTTCACTGGTAATTTTTATGCTTTTTTCAGTAAGAAAGGCCTGCCAGTTAGCCACCTAATTTTAGCAAAATGATTGTCGGGATAAATTTCAATTTGCCTCTTTATGACGACCAGATGGCCACCAGGCACTTGAGATTTTATGAGTAATGATTATTAAAAACTCTTATTAAATATTTTCACACTGGTATTTCTGTTCTCTGTGATAACGAGGATTACATTTTAAAATAAAAGGAGCAAATAGAAAATAATTCTTTTAAAAAAACTGCACGAACTTGGCATGTCTAGTGGGAGATAACAGCCCCCCCACCCCCCCAACAGAAACTTTGGGTTGCCCAGGTGGCTCAGTTGGTGTAAACCGCTGGCTATTGGTTCAGCTCTGGTCATGATTCAGGGTCCTGGCATAAAGTCCTACATCCTTCATCTGCTGAAGTAGCAGAGGAGTCTGCTGGCGATTCTTTCTCTCCTCTGCCCCTCCCCATTCTCTCTCTCTCTCTTCTCTAAGAGAAATAAAAGAAATCTTTAAAACAAAATAAACAAAAACCAAAAAAAAAAAAAAAACCCTCAAAACCTGGTGAGCACTGTGATGTGTGTGTGAATGTGGAAGTTTTGGATAGCAGCAAAAGGCAATACCT
Organism: Vulpes lagopus; assembly: GCF_018345385.1. Taxonomy (NCBI): domain Eukaryota; kingdom Metazoa; phylum Chordata; class Mammalia; order Carnivora; family Canidae; genus Vulpes; species Vulpes lagopus. Next base: position 1,106 of record NW_024570510.1, on the reverse strand, counting down.
CCAAGTCCTCATATTCAATGATAGTCTCCTGCCAAAGAGGTATTGTTCAAAGCAGGAGTATTCCTCTAAGAGGACTTGCCATAATAAATGGTGCCTCAGCTTCCCAGTGTGTACAGTAGGTAATAATTCTTACTTTATCTATGCGACATTTTGCAGCAGGGGAAAGCACTCGGAGTTCTTGTAGCAATTAGGATCTCATGGAAATGATGCAGTACTAGAAAGAGATTCTCTCATCTGACCATCGTGTCCTACGGCATGAATGGACTTAGGGTTGACTAATTGAGAGTTTTGCATTATTGTGTGGTCTGAATTCACTCCCCCAGAAAACCTTGTACAATCTCTTTGCTGAGCAACCTAAAAGAGTAGTGTAAATATCCACTTATACTTATTCACTTAGCTAATTTACCAATTCAAGCGTACTGTCCATGTACTTTTACTTTTTCTTAGGGTGGTAGAAGGGTGGTTGTCAGAAAACCCAGTCAGTTACCATGATGCTTCTTAAACACAAAGAGGCTCCACATGCACTCAGGCTCCCTGTTAGAGGGGGGACACACCGTTTTGTCCTCTCCACGTGGATGTCCCCTTCCTTCACGGTCAGGTTGCACAGCAAGGTGTGGTCCCTCTGTGTTGCTCTTTCTGTCTCTGTTTCTGCTATGTTTGTCTGGTCTGGTCTCTCTGTAATAGGGCTGGGTTATTTTACCTGGAAGGATTATTTTCTTATTTTCTAAGATTTGTGAGTTGCTCTAAGTTCCCTTATATGCCTCCATTTGGCCAGGACAGAGAATAGAACATATCCATGTTAGTTTTTCTTGACGAAAGCTATGTCACCCTTGGTAACCTGGATGAATACTGGTTCTCAGTAAACCATGATTTGAGAATTGATAGTCCTTACTGTTGCTGCATCCTTTTCCCCAGCTCTGTGACAACCCATTGACCTCTTCTCCCAGGCTCTTGCTGCTACTGACGGCACCTGTCGATTTTCCAGAGGTGGTGTTTGGAAAACCAAACCCTATTGCCAGGGTCAAAATGCCTGGGAGTTAACTCCTATCCCCCATCAACTATGTCTGTGTCTGTGTCTGGGGCGAGGCGGTGTTGTAACAGCCCAG
>NW_024570509.1:0-6837 GCF_018345385.1 Vulpes lagopus | reverse complement strand
CCTGTGATAGAGCGTCTAATGGTAAGAGTTGGGACTTTATTTGTACCTTACCTAGGACGTAGGAATTACTTAATAAACATTTTCTGAGTGGGCCATAACAGCCTGGTGTCAGGTTCCTGAATGCGAATCCACTTAACTAGCTGTTTGCCTTGGGACAAGATGTTTTCTTCTATCCATTTAGTTGGCCCATCAAGATAAACAGTACCTGCCATCAGGGTTGTTGGAGGATCCCAGGAGTTCTTTTATGTGGAAAGCATGACACAATTCTTGGCAAAATTATGTGCCCTATGAATGTTCCTCTTATATTTAGCAATAAAGAAATCCTACAACAGTCCAATGAGGTGTTTAGAAATTATTCTTAGCTTTTAAGGCATGAATTCAAAAAAGAACCTAAGTGCCTGTCCGTGTTTACTTAGCTAACCATGTGACATTATCTGAAACCCAAACACACAATTTCTGATTCTAAACCTCATCCAAGAGGCCTCCTCAAGCCGAGGAAAAATTGCCTTCTTTTGGGGAATCTCGGGAAGAAGTCCTTCGCATAATAATATGACCATTGGTAAATTAATGTTCTCTCAGTTCTTTCAAATCATAACAGATGCATTTCTGATTGAGTGTCTGAGCTGTGAAGAGAGATGAGAAACCCTCATCCTACTGAATTCTTTGTAGAATATTTTTAAACATTAGTAGTACTACGGATAGTAAATTATCCTTATTAACAGGAAATATGGTCTCAGAAGGAATTGTGCATTTCAGATGGGCAAGAGAAAAAACGCCTTGACTAGTCTTCATCTTTAAAGAAAAGGAGAGTTTCTACATACAAAGTCAGTGGTCAAGAAGCCTTAGGGAATAAGAGTCTGCAGCATTCCAATCCCCTGGCCTGCACAGCACAGGGAAGCCTCAATCCAGTGTATTCCTGATCTTAATCCCTGGGCCTGTCCCAACAGTGCCTGCCAAAGTGAGGTCATTTGCAATTGCTCTCTTAGGAGCTCTGGGGAAGGAAGAAGGAGCTAATAGGATGGACGGGATGCCTGGAGGCTGAGAAAAATTAAGGCCATTACACTTTAAGTTCAGCCTTAGCCACAATGGGTCAGGACATCCCAGGCCCTTCCAAGAAGAGCTGAAATTTACATTCTTCAGTCACAGCAAAAAAAAAAGTTTACAGCTTAATGTCTAGAAAGACCAATTTAGCATAAGAAATGAAGCCCAGGCCTGAAGGCCCCCCCCATAGCAAATGTAAACAGAACTTGAAGGAATTGCTTAAAGGCCCGTCTGGGGGTGCCAGACGCTTTAAACTAAGCTAAAACCCACTCGGGTGTCCAAGTCCCTGCTCGCTGTGTCGGGTTATACTTGGACACAGTCGAGCTTGTAAATAAACCCTCGTGTGTTTGCATCAGTGTCGCTTCTGGGTGGTTTCTTGGCTTCCATTCTGGGCACAAACAGGTCGGAGAAAAAAAACAAAACCAAAAGAAGTCGGACACAGGCAAGAGTGAAGGCTGGGTTCTGAGAGAAGCAGCGGAGACCCGAGGGGCTTGGGGGCTCTTATGTGGAAGCCCCTGCTGACTGGGGGTGTTGGGAGCTCAGCCCAGAGCCAGAGGACCAACCGGCATCACGCCACCAGCGCCAAGTATCAGATAGCTGCACAGCGCCGACGATGGAGGCCAGAGGCGCTGCGCCCACCCGCCTCTGACTCCACAGGTGCATCTCCCAGGCACATGGGCATCTGACAATCAGCCGATTGGCCCATCCCCAGACCGCACAGGACCACTGTGACACCCAAGTGGTGGACACGGAGGCTGCAGAGCTTCAGCTTTGCTGGAAAGTAGGCGTCTAGTTCCCTTTGTACTTTGGGCTTTATTTTCATTTATTCACTTTGATTTTTTTATTAATGCTTTCTCTTTAATTTTTTATCTCATTATTTTTTCCAGAAAGAAAAGAGGAAGAAAAAGAAAAACCAAGAAAAACAATAACAATGCGCTCCCCCAAAAACAAACCCCCAGATTATTTCACTGCTTGTTTAAAGATTCTAAATCCCAAAATAGGGAACACAATTAATAGTACCATGAAAAGTAAAAATAAGAAATATATATGGTACATACATTAAAAAAACCCAACTCCCTTACCTATCTCTTACCCTTTCCAAAACGTACCCAGACCCGACTCTGGACCTATCCCCACCATAACCCTAACCAAACCTAACCCTAAACACTACCCCAAACCCCTATCCTAATCGAAACCTTGCCCTAACCCTAAACTCTAGCCCTAAAAATTTACCTAACCCTAACACCAACCCTAACTCCCACCTAACCCCTAACCCTAACTGCAAACCTAAGCACCAACCCTAACTTAGCATAACCTAACCCTAACGCTAACTCTGCCCTAATCCCTAAAGCCTAAGCCCTAAACCTAACTCTTAACCCTGTCCATAACCCTAAAACCCTATGCCTAATCCCTAACCCCCATCCTAACTCCTAACCACTGACCCTTACAATTATCCCTCACCTAACCTCTAATCAGTAACCATAAGCATACAATAACAATAACCCCTAACATTAACGAAAACTAACCCCAACTCTTTCCCTCCACTGAACCTACCTTTCATTCTACCCATTCACTTTCCCTGTGGTTCTGAGGAGTCCATTTCATGTGGACGTGGCTCCAAACGGCGCCTCCGATGTCTCTAGGGGGGGTCTGTGGAAGCCGGGCTCTCTTAGTGAGGTGCAGACGCGGCCTCACGTGTTCCTGAGTTATAGTCAAGGGGGTCTTAGGACGCTGGGTATCCTGTCATGTTGACTAGGTCTCACATCCCTGGAAGCTCACAGCTTATGGTCCTCAAGGAGGCCGGAGGCTCCTGTCAGCCAGGAACATGGCCCATGGCCCGGAACAACACCGTGGGTTCCATGAGGAGGCTTGTAGGTCCTGTCAGCATTGGACACAGCCCCATATGTCCCTAAGCCAAAGTCCATGTCCTGTGAGGAAGAGGGGGTCCGTCCAGGTGTTGAGCGTGGCCCCACATTTTCCTCAAGCTCACCATAAGACCTTGAGGAGGCTGGGGGGCTCTGTCGGGCATGGACGTGGCCAAATCTTCCAAACCTTCACAGTGGGTCCTGAGGAGGTCGGAGACTCCTGTCAGTGTGGATGCTCTGGGCACCCTCATCTTTCTTAGGCCTCACCGCAGGCCTGACATTGCTAGGGCGTTCTTCTGTCCGCATGGGAACGCACTCCCATTTTCCCGAAGTCTATTCCGGGGGTGGTCCTGAGGATAGTCACGCGTCTGGTGTGTGGTTGCGTGGACCACAGTCCTCCCAAAACGGTAACACGTGTTTGAGAACCTGGGGGATCTCTGTCACCGTGGATGCGGCACCAGGTTCAGAAGCCCTCAACTTTTATCTGAGGGGCCTGGGAGCTCCTGCCAGTGTGGGGGTGGCCACACATTTCCTGAAAGGACCTCCCCGCGGTATGAGGTGGTCCAGGGGCTCCTGTCTGCCTGGATGTTGGCCCACATCTTCCTGAAGCCTCACCGCGTGTCTAAGGGGACCACGGTTACTGTCAAGCGTGATTGCCGCCCAATATCCCCGAAGACTCCCCGCGGGATCCTGTGGAGTGCAGCTCATCAGCGTGGACGCGTCCCCACATCGTCCTCAGGCCTCCCAGCACAGCGCGGCTTCCTGTTTGTGCAGGAGGGAAGAGAACTACTGCGCATGCGGCTCCCTGTGAGGGACCTGTGGCTCAGGCGCCATGGGGGACTCTTCAGGAGCTGCAGCGAGGCCTTGCAGGAGAGGGCCCCTGCCTGCGCCGAGGCGCACCTGCCTCCTTCCAGGCTCTGCTTGAGGACTGTTAGCTTCGGAAACGTCCACTGAAACGGGCCTACACCGGCTTTCCCCAGAAATACTTAGGCCCCTGAGAGAAGAGCTGAAATTTACATTAACTTTTAACTAGCAGCCAAATAATCTGCTGTTTCATTGGGTGGTGAGGGCAGTTGTTATTCGTTTTCTTGGTTTTTCTTTTTCTTCCTTCTTTCTTTGTCTTGGAAAAAATTAAATGAGGATGGAGAAATTCACCTCCATAAAATACATGTGGTATGTACTCAGAGCCAGGAAGTGCATCAATACGGCATACTAGGATGTCTAACTAGAGTTAAAAACAATGATTATAAAAATAGCAGCTGCGGTGGGAAAAAGAGACAGAAGGAAAACTAGAGAATCCCTTACCGTAGGAAATAATGAAAACTTAAAATCTAGTCAGGCAACGTTAAAATGCTATAACATGAGATGCAGTCCAAAAGAAAAGGTTATGGACCAAGGAGGGAAGATGAGGGCAACTCAAGCCACATATTAAACAATACATTCATATCATCGGAGACTCAGAGAAAGGGTGGCAGATGTTTTAATTTGAATGAATTATGTAAACTTCTATAAAATGAGGGAAGGACACAGACACCTGAAATCGAGAGTCAGAGAACTCAATTAAATTCAACAAGAAGCTGACCATTCACCCCAGCACATCGAGTCAAAGTCACAAATTACCAGACGAGAAAAGAATCGCTGTAAGCAGTGGATGTGGGGCTTTGGGGGGGGTTAGTCCTTACCTACAAGGGAGGATGAATCAGTTTGCAGCAAGATCTGTTCACCAACTTGGCAAGCCAGAAGGAAGTTGGAAGGAAATTATTCAATATGCTGAATGGGAAATGTATTGCAGCAAGACTTTTTCTTTCTGTTTTTTTAAGAATAATCTATCAAACACTTATTTTAATCTCTCAGGAAGAAATTAAAAATTTCTGAACAAAAAATGCATTTTCCTCAATCGTAATAGCAAAAATTTATTGTTTTTAATTTTTTTTTATAATGGAGTTCAATTTGTAAGAATTCTTTCTTCAGCAAGGCTGTCATTCAGGCATAGAAGGAGAGATAAAGAGTTCCCAGACAGGCAAAAAATAAAGGAGTTCATGACCACTAAACCAGTTTCAGTAAGGAATTTTAAGAGGGACTCTTCTAGTGGGGGAAAAAAAGACACCAAAGCAACAAAGACTAGAAAGGACAGAGAACGTCACCAAAATCACCAAACTCTACTGGTAACACAAATGCCTAAAGTTAATATATTTAGTAATCACTCTGAATGCTGATAGGAACTAAATGTCCAATCAAAAGACTATAGGGTATCAGAGTGGCTTAAAAAACATGATCGGGATGCTGGGTGGCTCAGGGGTTGAGCTTCATGCTTTGGCTCGGGTCATGATCCCAGGGTCCCGGGGGGATCAAGTTCCCACATCAGGCTCCCTAGAATGGAAGCGTGCCTCATTTTCCCTCTTGCTATACTCTGCCTCTTGTGCTCTCATGAATACATAAATAAATTCTTTACAAAGAAAAAAAGATAAAAAGAAATGTGAAAGCACCCAAAATAAAATCACAAATGAGAAAGAGAAATAACATCCAATTTATAGAAAAAAAAAGAACTAACATAGAGAAATACACATGATTATAGAGAAAACATATGAAAAAATTATATGCCAGAACCTACAAACCTGAAGAAATAGATCAATTCCTTCCTAGAAATATATACATAGCAAAAACGGAAAAGGAAGAAATAAGAAACTTGAACAGACAGATAACCAGCAAAGAAATTGAATTAGCATCAAAAAATCTCCCACAGGAGATGCTTGATCAATAGAACAGATGGAAAGCTGAAACAGATTCAAACCTATAACTCATGATCGCTTATCTTCAAACAAAGCAGGGAAAAGAATATCCAATGGCAAAAAGACCAGTCTCTTCAACAAACCCTTCAATCCTGACCCAGGATTATAAATCAAATTGTGTTGGGACAAAAACCGGGGCAGCCTCATGCACAGAAGAATGAAAAGGGGACCACTTTCTTAACCATGTATATAAAAAAAAAAATTCAAAATAGAATTAAAGACCTAAATGTGAGACCATTTTCTCACAGAGAAAAAAAGGAAAGCCCTGCTGACTGGGGGCGGGATGATCATCCCCAGAGCTGAGTAGACCAACCCACATCACGCCCTCCAACGCTGCTGGTATCGATAGGAGCACAGCGGCCACCCGCTGGAGGCCAGAGGGCTGATTGGGCCCCACCCCCCCCACGCCGCCTCTGACTCCACAGGTGCATCTCCCAGGCACATGCACATCTGACAATCTGCCCCATGGGCCAATCCCAGACCCCGCACAGACCATCGTGACAATGTGAGACTATTCTCACATTTAGAAAAGAAGAAAAAGAAGAAAAGATAGGCAGCAATGTCTTGACATTGGCATTGGGATCTTCTTTTAGATATGCCTCTGAGGACGAGGGAAACAAAAGCAAAATACTATGGGGACTTCTCAAATTGAAAAGCATCTGCCAAAGTGAAGGGAAACCACCACAGCTAAAAGGAACATACAAAATAGAGAGGGGATATTTAGTAAACAAACACATTCCAATAAAAGAGTTATTATCCAAAATATATAAAGCAAATATAAATTCAGCAACCTTAAAGACAAATTATCCCAAACTGCAGATGGGCTGAAGGACATGAATGTATCTTTGTCTCTGACAGGACATCCCGATGGCCGCCAGAACAGGGACACACGGAAAGACACTCAGCGTACCCATCATAGGGAAAATGCAACCAAAATCACAAGAGATGTCCCTGACGCCGTCAGAGTGGCTTAATTCAACAACACATGAACAAACAGGTGTGGTGAGGCTATATGGAGAAGGGGGCCCCCTTAACACTTCCTGGTGGGCACGTGAACAGGTGCAGCCATGGAAAACAGTGTGGAGGGTCCTCAAGGAAGTTAAAATTAGAGCTACCCTACGATTCCAAAATTGCACGCTAGG
>NW_024570508.1:0-6684 GCF_018345385.1 Vulpes lagopus | reverse complement strand
TTACTTGAATGATTTTGGTTTCAGGATCTTCCACTCACCCTTACTGTAAGCTGGTTTCAGAAGTCTCTGGTCAGATTTTGTGGAATGACTCCTTAATGACCAGAACAGAGGATAAAAATAGTATCTGTAGTGGCCTGGAGCCTTTGGGGCTGTTAAATTAGAGATACCTAGTTTGATAGAGATGTGAGAAAAAGCATTTATGAAGGCTAGTGCTGAACTCTAATCAGAAAACAAAGCTTCTTTGTGTGTCAAATCAAAATGGACTTATGTACACATAGTTGTTTATGGCTCCTCACTTCTGTTCTAGCACAGTACTCACCTCAACAGCTAGCAGGAAAGAGGATGGTGTGTTTCTTATGGCTCGGTTTGGCTTCCATCCTGTACTCCCTTGGAATTATGCAAAGATGCCACACCAGGGTCTGGTCTGATAAAATAACTGCATGTTTATGTGAACCTTCAAATCAAGATTGACTCAGAAACTTATTGGAACCTGGATGTCTTTGTGAACACATGAGTGCTCAGAGAGCACATCTTCACTTGATGATACTAATTCCTCAGAGCTCAGTAGATTCCCTCTTTGAAGGGACCTGGGTTACTCTTGTCAGAGTGGAATGAGAAGCAACCGGAGGAACTATGCCCAGAGCCCTCCCCAGCGACCCATACTTGGTGGAATGGGTAGGGACTCATACATTCATGTGCAGCACTGAGCTTATTCCAAGTCTGTCTAAGAAAGTGCCAGGACTCCACTGCCACAGCAGCAGAACCCGAAGCAAGCTGTATTTAGTAAAGAGGAGCAGTAAGATACTTTTATGAGGTGGGAAAGACTTCAGTGCGGGTTGGGGTGGAGGGTTTTTTTTTCCTTTGTTTTTTTTTTTGGTAAGGAACAGTGCTGGGAATGGGAGGTCTGAGGGACAGTTTAAAGGATTACCCATGTTGTGTTAACTTTTTATGTGACTGGACATGAAGCCTGGAAAATATCGTGTTCTTGGAGGGAGGGGTGGGGGTCTCTTTGCTCAATTTGCTCGCATGCTTCCTATTGTCTAGGTCCAGGCCAGTGGGCTCATCTACGGGGAGTAAGTAATGTTAAAGGGCTCTGTAAAATCATACCTCTCTGGCCATTTGTATGCTTGAAGCTTAGTTCTTAAATGTGGTATCATGAATCATGTGCTTCAGGTGAGAGAAGGAAAGACGAGGTCAAAGTCTCCATTTAATTTTTTAAACACGTAAGATTTTGTACTTTAAAACACAAGCTTACAAAAAAGGCCCCTGTGTTTTTTGGAAAAAAAATTTTCTAGTTTAGGGAATGTAGTCTAAAATGTGGTTTTGCCCCAAAACCCTTTTTTTGAATGGCAAGACCCCTTTACATTCTGCCCTATAATTTATAAATCCTAAAGGGGGAGAAGGGAAGGGTTCGGGAAAAACTGAATGTTCCCTTTTAAATCCGGGCCCAAAAGCAGTCGCGAGTTATTATAAGACCTTGAACAGAGAGATGTAGCATAAACAGACGTCTGGGTATGACAACAGGGGACACGGGAAAAAACTAGGACTTTGCTCGGGGGTCTGCTGGGAAAATATTGGTTTTCAAGGTGAGATGTAATAGAAGGTGTATGGGGGGAACGGGTGCAATCTTTCTTTGCGCCTTATTTTAAAACAAAAAAAATAAAACATTTTTCTGGCTCCCTTTTTTAAAAAATTTAAAACAAAATAAAGGGGATGGGGCACAGGGCATTATTAGGTTACCTGTGTTTACTTCAGTTTTATAAAATTCAACTAAATTTATTTTTATCTAAAAAAAAACTTACAAAAAGCTGAACTGAAATTTGTTTCAAATTGCAAGGTAATATGTAATGTAATTGTGAAAAAATATTTTGTCTAATATTAATTTGGTATTTTGATTTTTTACATTTGTTAAAGGGACTTAAATCACTGATGTAGATTAATAATGTAAGTTCACATTAAAGGGATAATGGGGGGGGAGGGGCAAGAGGCGGGGGAGTGGGGTCTCCAGGTCACCTGTCCTCAGCAAATAACCTGGGGAAACCTCCAATCATCCTGAAAACCAAACCGAATTCGGCCTGAATTTAAAGAGAGACGCGGGAAGTTTACAGGGGAAAGGGGTCGCGCTTCACAAGTAGGAAGAGGGGGAAAAAAAATAAAGAAAAAAAAGGCCTCCAAGGGGGAGGGGCCCCGCGAAAGGAGCCGGGTGAGGGCGGGGCGAGTGTCCCCAGGACAGGAGAGGGCCCCCTCCCGGAGGAGCAGGAGCTGCACCAACCTTCCCCGCGGGAAGGGGGTCCCCGGGAATTGGAGCAGGTTTTTCCAGAAGGCGGGGGGTTTCCCTCGGGCTCCCCGGGGCAGACAGAAGGAACTGCGCCCCGGGAGAGGGGCCCGAGCTCCCTAGGGGCCCCCCCGCAGCGCTCGGGGGGACCCGAGCAGCTCGGAGGGGCTCGGGCGGCGGCTCCGGGGGGGTCCCGCGCGGCTCGGGAACAGCTCAGCGGGGGGGGGGCTCGGGCGGGGGAAGAAAGCTCCGCGCGGAGGGGGTGGGGCCCGGGGTCCGGGAACAAAAATCGGTGGGGGGTCGGGCGGCGGCCCCCGGGAGGGGGGTGCACCGCCGGAGCGCGAAAACAACAGCGAAGGGCCCCGGAAACACAGGGCGCCGGGACACAGCCCCGGATCCGGCCTCCCCCGGGACAGTCAGAGGCCGGGAGGGCCCCGGACAGCGAGGACGCTCCTGCCTGGAACTGACAGTCACGGCCCCGCCGGAGCCCCCAGGCCTGAGAGGAAGCCCCGTGAGCTTCTGCGGGGCTGACTCCAGGGTCCCAGAGCTGCCCCTGCCACTGGGCTTTTTCCCCGGGGCCACGGGGTGAAAACCCCCCCCTGGCCCCGCACCAGGGGGGGGGCAGAGCATCTCCCCCAAGTGCTAACACCTGGATCAGCACAGCAGGCCCCCTCCCCAGAAGGGCCACCAGGGGCGGGGCCCTTCCAAGGGAAGTTTAAGGGGACTTAAAACTACACGATCGGAAGATACTCCCCGTGTTTTTTTGTTTTTGTTTTTGTTTTTTGTGCTTTTTTTTCTTTCTTTCTTCTTGATTTTTTTGATTGCTTCCCCCACCCCACCCACCCTTTTTTTTTTCTTTTTTCTCCTTTCTTTCTTTTTCTTTCTTTTTCTTCTCTTCCCCCCCTTTTTTTTTTTTTCTTTCTCTTTTTTTTTTTTCTCTTTTTTCCTTCTCTCTTTTTTTTCCCCTTTTTCCCATACAACTTGTTTTTGGCCACTCTGCACTGAGAAAAAATGATTTAAGGGAAAAAAACTTACCTCAAAAAAAAAAATTTCAGAAAGCCCACTCTCCCACAGAGTTACAAAATATGGATTAAAAATTCAATGTCGGGAAAGCCAATTCTGAAGCATTTTTACAGCTACTGGTGGCCTAGAAAAAACAAAAAAGGCTCAAGAGACTTCATCCCTGCAGAATTTAGATCAATCGGGCCCGAAATTAAAATAAATTTTAATGAGATGCAATCCAAGCTAGAAGTCCTAACGACGAGGCTGACGAGGTGGAAAGACAGTAAAAGTGACATAGAGGACATTTGAGGAAAAGGGGGGAAACTGAAAAAAAAAAGAGACAGGCAATTAAAAGCCCAGGAGGATAGAAAAGGAAATAAATGTAGCCTGAGGAGAAAACCTAGTTTATGGGGTTCCTGAGGCGCCGAAAGCGACAGAGGGCCAGAATATGTTTTTGAAAAAAAATCCTACTAAAAACTTTCCGAATCTGGAAGGGAAACAGGCATTCAGACCCGGGGAAAGGAAAATCCCCCCCTAAATTCAACAAAAACCTTTTCACACCTCCATTTAATAGTGAAGCTTCCCAAATTCCAAGAAAAGGGGATAGATCCTTAAAGCAGAAAAGAAAAAAAAGTCCTGACTTTTAGGGGGGGGAATATTGGGGTAAAGCAGAACTCTCCCCCGAGACCTGGCACCCAGAAAGGGCTGGCAGGATATATTCGGGGTCCTAATGAAAAGAAAATGCAACCAAGAAATCGTACCCACAAGGTTTTTCCATTCAATGGAAGGAAAGATAAAGACTTCCAAGACAGGCAGGAACTGAAAGAATATGTACTCAAACACTTGCAAGAAAATTTAAAGGGGGGAAACCTTTAAAAATTTCCCTTTAAAAAAAGAAGTTCAGTGGAAAAATTTCCACAAAAACAAGGACTGATAGATATGATGACACTAAACTCATATCTATCAATAGTAATTTCTGAATGTGAACGGGCTTATGCCCCCTCACAAGGCGCAGGGTTTCAGACTGAAAAAAAAGCAGCCCCAATCTTTTGCGGGTCTACAAGAACTCATTTTAGACAGGGGGGAAACCCCTTTAAAACCTAAAAAATAAAAGGTTGGAAAACCATTTACCATTAAAAGGGTCCTAAAAAGAAAGCAGGGGGGCCCAAACCCTTATATCAAAAAATTTTAAAATTACCCCCAAAGGGCCTATAGTGAGATAAAGAGGGAACACTATCTCATACTCAAAGGATCTATCCAAAAAGGGAGGACTAACACTCCCATATAATATGCCCCAAATGGGGGAGGGCCAAAAAATTTAAACCCTTTTTAAATAACCAAAACCCTCAAGAAATCCTTGATAAAAATCATTATAACTTGGTGACTTCAATCTAGCTCTTTCTACCTGGATGGGGGTTTCTAAGCAAACATCCCCAAAGAAACGAAGTTTTTAAAATGATACCGGGCCCAAATGGATTTCACAGATATCTACAGAACTTTACATCCAAACTCAACTGAATACACATTCTTCTCAATGCACATGAACTTTCTCCAAAAACCACATACGGTCCCAAATCGGGTCTGAACCGATACAAAAAGACGGATAGTCCCCTGTTATTCTCAGACCCTAATGCCTTGAAATTAGAACTAATCACCACAAGAAATATGGAAGGACACAAACACCCTGAGGTTAAGGACCATCCCGCTAAAAGATGAAAAGTCAAACCCGGAAATTAGAAGAATTAAAAGATTCATGGAAACTAAGAAAATGAAAAAATACAACCGTTCAAAAACTTGGGGGCAGCAAAAGCATTTCCTTTAGGGGGAAATCATCGAAAAACAAGCATACATTCAAAAACTGGAAAAATCTCAAAATTTAAAAGGGTCCCCCTTACACATAAAGGAACTAGAGAAAAAAAAACAACAAATAGACCCCCCCCCAGCAGAAGAAGGAGAGTTTTAAATTAAAATTTGAGCAGAAAATCATGTACGAACCAAAAGAAAATGTGGAAAGATCCCAAAAGAACGGAGTTGTCTTTGAAAGAATTAATAAGATAGATAACCATTACCACCTTGTTAAAAAAGAGAGAGAAGACTCAAATTAATAAACAGAATTAGGGAAAAGGGGGCATCCCCTACCAACACCAAGGGAAAAACAAACGATTTTAAAAACATATTATGAACACTGTACGCCATAATTAGGAAATCTAGAAGAAATGGACGCATTCCTGGAAAGCCCCAAACTACCAAATGGAGCAGAAAAATAGAAAACCTGAACAGGCCAAAAAACCAAGAGGAAATTAAAGTAGTCATCAAAAACCCCCAAGACAAAGAGTCCAGGGCCCGATGGCTTCCAGGGGAATTCTATCAAACGTTTAAAGAAATCATACCTTTTACTAAGCTGTTGGAAAGAAAGAAAGAGATGGAGTACTCCCCAAAATTGTTCTATGAGGCCGCTCACCCTTTAAATCCAAAACCCCGACAAAGACCCCACCCCAAAAAAAAAAAATTACAGACAATATCCCTGATGAACATGGATGCAAAATCTCAACAGATAAATAGCCCCTAGGATCCAACAACACATTTAAAAAATTATTACCCTGACCAAGTTGGATTTATCCCTGGACAACCCCGGCTGGTTCAACACTCTTAAAACCATCAATGTGATTCATCATTCAGCAAGAGAAAAACCCAAAAACCCTATGATACCGCATTAGAAGCAGAGAAAACCTTTGACAAAAAAAAAAGCATCCTTCCTGATCAAAACCCCTTTAGAAAAATTGGGATAGAGGGAAATTTCCTCGACATCCTAAAGGCATCTACGAAAAACCCACAGAAAAATCATTCTCAATGGGAAGCACTGGGAGCCTTTCCCCTAAGATCAGGAAAGACAGGGATGTCCACTCTTTCCCCCTGCTGTTCAACATAGTTCTGGAAGTCCTCGCCCCAGCAATCAGACAAACAAAAAGCATTAAGGGATTCAAATTGGCAAAGAAAGTCAATCTCCCCCTTCGCCGATGACAAGATACTCACATAGAAAAAACCCCCCAAAACCTCCCCCCCCCCAAATTTTTTAGAACTCAAACAGCAAAATTTTGGGAGCGGGCAAGGATACAAAATCAATGCCCAGAAATCATGGCATTTTTATACACTAACAAAGAAAACTGAAGAAAGAGAAATTAAGGCATCTTTCCCAAATTTAAAAAATTGCACCCCCAAAAACATAAGTACCTAGGAATAAAAACCCAACCAAAGAGGGGAAAAGATCTATCCCTAAAAACTATAGAACACTTTCTGAAAGAATTGAGGAAGACACAAAGAGATGGAAAAATATTCCTGCTCATGATTGGCAGAATTAATATTGTAAAAATGGGCAATGTACCCAGGGCAATTATATGTTTATGCAA